>NC_068438.1:21516600-21706600 GCF_023373465.1 Oncorhynchus keta
GACATCCGGGATAAATGACTCAGCTGAGCTCAATGAAGCCAAAACATGTGCGTCAGGCTTAATTGGTTGCACAAAGACCAAGCCAGGATGAGCAGACACGGATTCATTAAGCCAGGTGAAACCAATCCTGGATAGGTGCGCGCTCACGGCTCACTCAAATAGACCCCGCCACAGATCACAGATTAACTGATTTACCATGGCAACTAGAGCCGCGTACTTTTCCCCGTCGGAAGCACAAATCCTCATGGAGGCATACGAGGAGGTAAAATATATAATTAAGAAGAAAGGCAACACCGCCACAGTGATAAAGCAAAGAGAAAAAGCGTGGCAAAGTATTGCAGACCGCCTGAATGCGTAAGTAGTGCACAATTACACACTCACCGCTCCGCTGAAACGTCACAATTACAATTCAAATATTTAATTCACATCTCCAAAAACGCAGTTGTACTGTAATTATGAAACGGTTAAATTTTTAATTGAAATGCACTGCAGATATGAGTGAAATTGTGTAAAGTAAGTCCATCACACTGTATAAAGCTATGATAAATTATTATTAAAGCCTTACATTATTATTTAACGTTACTACACTCAGTACGGTTTAATCTTAGCCGTTGTACTCTGCTTCTTATGTTGTCCACCGTTTTTTTGTGTTTCTCTGCTTTCATTAATGTAAAGCTGCTTTGACAGAATGAAACAATTGTGAAAAGTGCTATATAAATAAAATTTAATTGAATAAATAGATGAGCTATAATAATAATCACTTTAATTTATATAGCGCCTTTCAAAGGACCCAAGGTCGGTTGCTCACTGCACTGCAAAAATGTCTTTCTTACTTAGTATTTTTGTCTTGTTTTCAGTAAAAAAAAAATATCTAAAAAACATCTTGAATATTTTCTTGAGCAAAATTACCTAGGAAAATAAGCAAAAAAATCTGCCAGTGAAACGAACTTTTCTAAAATTAAGTGTTTATGGAAAAAGTAAACTTATTTCAAGAGAATTTTTATTATATTGACAGATTTTTTATTTGCTTGTTTTAAGCACACATTTACTTAAAGTTTATATTTTTTTGTCTAAACTATACTTATTTTGCTAGGTCATTTAGCAAATCAAGAAAATACATCGTTATTTAAGTTTAAAAAAAAAAAATATTTTTACTGAAAACAAGACAAAAATACCAAGTAATTTTTTGCAGTGTGACTCCATTAAATGTGTGCGTGTGTGTGTGTGTGTGTGTGTGTGTAGATTAAACATGAACGGGCCAAAACAGACATGGCAGCAGGTCAAAATCAAATACAAGAACATTCTGCAGAATGGTATGGTCCCTGACTAATATTTAACAAAGCACAAGCATATATTGTACCCAGAAGGTGCCTGCTCACACATTGTCTGTACTGTTTTAGCAGTGAAAAAGAATACCCACAGACAAGGCACGGGTGGTGGGTCACCAAAGGCTGACCTTACCCCAGCAGAGGACATGGCCTTGGAGCTAAATAAAGGCAGGCCCGTCTTAGAGGGGATCCCTGGGGGAAAGAGGCGAGCATAGGTTCCTCCCAAGATACCACCCTTCATTCAAGGTATGTCCTTCCATCTCTACATGGGATACAACCACATTCATATTGAATCAATTTGGACTGTCTGACTTTGGTTTACCCATTGCCTTGCAGTGTCTGGCAGCACTGTGTTCCTGTTAGAGCCACCAGCACAAGCACCAGACGATGCTGATCCAGTGAGTACTCCATCAAAGGCATACTGTAGGCCTGGCATGTCTTGTCTACTAGCTTCAATATGAATCCGATTAAATGTGATAGGGTGAAGGCCCCAGTGCAGCAGCAACAGCACATGATGGAGACGATGATGATGAGGAGGAGACCATCTCTCTGGATTCCAGAAGGCATGAGGTATCATGGTAAGACTGTGAAAGTACTATTTACTCTACAATGGTGAGGAGTCCTCATCAAAATCAAAAAATCTAATTTCTTTTACAGGACCCAGATGCTATACAGTGGGAAAACCAGCCTGGCAACATAGTGCGTATTAATAAAAGGACACCACATCCTGCCAAATTCCAGCTGCGCTAATTGTATTGTGTTCAGAGCTCACAAGCTATCAGAAAGTTGTATGGCAACCACCTCCGGCGCCAAATAGAACTGGCAGACATAGACATTCAGTACAAGAAGAAAAATATGGAAAATCTTGCACTGGAGTCCGAAATAAAAAAGAGGACAATTAGGAAACTGGACCTTGAAATAAAAAAACTTGAGAGGGAGGTGAGATATGCCTTCAATGTACACTGTATGCTAACTGTAACACAAATGTATTAATCATTATTTGTATTTCCTCCCCCAGCTCCAAGAAGATGACACAGCTCAAAATAAAAATTAGGTATATTCTCGTAAAGTCAAGTGAGCCATGACATATGAGCTCTTATTGTGAGCACACAGGACGGTGGCATCTTTCTAAGGTTTTTTATTTTCCCAGCAATCAGTACAACCAAGTCATCGTTATAAGGCATCGCCCTCTTTTGCCCACCCCCAGCACCAGGTGTGGCCACTAGCCTATATGAAGGCCCAAAATTGTGTGTTCCTTTCTGCTCTGACAATGGCATGCCCATTCGTGCGAGATGTGGTGGATGAAGAAGCACTTGTGCTGAGGAGAGCCTTCAGGCGAGAAAGGGTCTTCAGGGACCGGTTGGACCCACTGGCCTTCCCTGACGACCATCTATATGAAAGATACAGGTTTTCTGCAGATGGCATCAGGTATCTATGCAGACTACTGGGTCCCAGGATTAAGCACCGCACTGCACGGAGCCATGCACTGAGTGTGGAGCAAATGGTTTGTGTGGCCTTGCGCTTTTTGCTAGTGGAGCCTTCCTGTACTCAGTGGGGGATGCAGAACAGCTGAACAAGGCCACAATTTGCTGCACAATAAGGAGTGTGTGTCTGGCTATCAAAGCATTAGCAGATGTCTTCATCTCCTTCCCTGGCCACAGAAGACTCTGTGACATCAAAGAGGAGTTCTATAGGATTGCAGGTAAGAGGATCTACAAATTACAGGACAACTGTTAACACATAGTAGGATACTCATTACTTTGTGTGACAGGTTTCCCCAATGTCATTGGTGCAGTGGACTGCACACACATAAGGATAAAAGCCCCCTCAGGTGCCCATGAGGCCGATTTTGTGAATAGGAAATCCTTTCACAGCATTAATGTTCAGGTGAACATAACTTTTTGATATTGTCCATTGACGAACACTCTGCATTGCCAGTGATGTGCATTGATTGGTGTAATATTCCTCATCTTATGATTTCAGATGGTCTGCAATGCTGACTGT
Source organism: Oncorhynchus keta (assembly GCF_023373465.1). NCBI lineage: Eukaryota > Metazoa > Chordata > Actinopteri > Salmoniformes > Salmonidae > Oncorhynchus > Oncorhynchus keta. The sequence continues at coordinate 21,519,933 of NC_068438.1, forward strand.
GTGATCAGCAATGTTGTGGCAAAATGGCCTGGCTCAGTCCATGACTCCAGATTTCAGAGGCCCGAAAGATTCTATCAGTGCCTATCACAAGGTAAGCCACACAACCCCTATTTATAACCATCATGGCTGTGTCAAGAATATCACTGTGTTTATGAGGTAGTAATGATGAGATTTTGTGTTGACAGGTGAATTCTCTGGTGTGTTGCTGGGAGACAGGGGGTATGGCTGCCAGCCTTTTCTCCTGACACCTTTCACAGACCCCCAGGAAGCACAGCAGGCCTACAACCATGCCCATGCCAGGACCAGGGCCAGAGTTGAAATGACCTTTGGCCTCCTGAAGGCACGCTTTCACTGCCTTCACAAATTAAGGGTCAGCCCTGTTAGGGCATGTGATATTACTGTGGCTTGTGCTGTCCTCCACAATGTGGCCTGCCTGAGGAAGGAGAGGGCCCCCAGAGTGCCACCAGCCATGGACTGGGACAATCCGGCAATCTTCCCTGATGACGACAGTGGTCGGCTGCTGAGGGACCAATATGTGTTGAATTATTTTAGTTAGTATGTGTGCTTTCAATTTTGGTTAAATATGTCCTGCGGTGGCAGAGGAATTTGGTTTTTTGGGGTTAGTTTTTTACGAATTTGGCCTCTTATGATGTTTGTGCGGTATACTGTGTGTAATACAAGGCTGCAGGGAGGCTACTGCATCCATTCATTTGTCTGTTCAGTTGATGTGTATGGATTTGTCCTGCATTTATTTTAGTGTGCAGACATGCAGGGTGTGTTATATACAGACCTTTGAATGTGTATGTATCATTTTGTATAATATGCTTGGATTCTGTGCTTTCCATCTTGTAGAGTCACTGTGACTTCAGTTTCGAAAGGAGCTGATGGTTTACCTGCTTTGTTTTGTCCTTATTCAATAAAGGAACATAATGTTACACATTGTGTTTTTATATTCATATGGAATGTGTATTTGTTTATATGACAGAGTACTAGGGCCACACTGAAGATAAAGTCATAAATTTGAGGCTGGTTCTTTCTGCAGAAAAGCTACATATTGTTTTTACAGTTTTGATACTTATGACAATGTGATACTTAATATTCTGGCACATCAGCATGTCTTTGTTTATGAAACCATACTGAAGTACAATTTCACTAAATGCCCCGCATCTGTCATTTTAACAACTGTCCTCCTTTAAAACAACTGGTTACAATATTATGACTTGTCTTTTTTTTCCCTCTGTGGCCCTAATATTCTATCATTTTATATATAGTCTATGGGAAACTGTAAATTATCTAATGATAGCAACATCTAAAAATCATTTTTTATCCAAAATCATTGAAATTAATGATCACAAACGTTTAAATAATGACAGTGGGTCTAGTTATATGTGATAACAATGTATAGTGAGCAGTGAAATAACTATTGGTTTCCATTTGTGGTGACTGCTGACTGACATTAGGGATGAGATTAAATAGATCCTGGAATTTAGCCTGGTCTGGAGCAGGCTAGCTCCACAGAATAAATCTCCATGGTAATTTATACCATAACATATCCTCCTGCCCCCTATCCATCTTTAGTGCAACCGGATTACGGATCAATTGAGCCAGGATCACCAAGATATCCTGGCTTAATCCCTTATCCTAGTTTTGTGCAACAGGCCCCGGGTTCCAATTTTTGGGGGGCAATGTGAACACAAAGCTCAGGTTCGTTTGTCATTATTCCCGCACCACACACTAGGCTACTGCAACAGTTTCCCTTGCCCTAAACACTCACATTGGTGCCACACGAGAGATGTTGACTGTGTGGAGTTTTTAGTTCATATTATTTGTTTGCAATATTTTATCTACAGGCCAAGATAGCTTAATCAACTTTTTTATTGATTGGGGGGGTTGAATAGTGAGAAGACAATCTATTTGGTGAGAATCACAACGTTGGGTACATAATCCATTTTTATTTATTTCACCTTTATTTAACCAGGTAGGCTAGTTGAGAACACATTCTCATTTACAACCGTGACCTGGCCAAGATAAAGCAAAGCAGTGTGACACAGACAACACACATAGAGTAAACAAACAAGCCAATAACACAATAAACAAGTCAATGACACAGTAGAAAAAAAAGAAAAGTCTATATACAGTATTCTAGCTCTTAAAGGGGCAGTAGCCTACATTGGGTGTACAATTTTCAATTACAGCATTATTTATTCTGCAGTTATTCGGTTGCTATTTATTCTGTTAGCAATTAAATGTACATGTTAATAGTATATTCTGATTACAATTATTATGTCTGATATTTTAATGAAATGCAATCTATTAGCTTCCAAAATGTAAGTAGGTATATCTAGCTGTCCGATAACACATTCTGATTGAATGGCTTGTCCTGCACTTTGTAAAAACCCAGAGTGCATGTTGGAAAAATATTTTGGTTCCTTTCTAAACATAATGTGAATGCAAAGAGGACTCAGTCCACAAAATAGGTGAAGTGAACAGGCAAATAGTTTAGTCCTCATTCAGAGGCAAGGGCAGTGTGAATACAAAAATGAATTAGTTCTTTAGCTTTTTTTTGTTCATCCTAAAGAGGACTGAGATGCGTTCTTTTTAAAGAGGACTATGTGAAAACACCCTAATATATCACCGTCAACTACTCTTAAGCCAGTAGATGGTGCCATGAACCATGGTATGGGAAAGCAAATCAGATGACAAGCTACAAGTAGCCTACTAGTTTATGGGTGAGGACACATTAACTAAGAATTCTGTTAAAATCAAGAACTGTATAACATTAGAGTTTGACTACTGTAGAAAATAATGTACAAATCATGCAATGTGTAGGTAGGCCTACTCTTTGGTGCAGTTAAAAATATATATATTTGTGAGTAGGCCTAGTCTTCATGGACAGACTATGGAGCATGAGCATCTGACCAAATTATGGGATATTTTAATTCTGGTTTAACCAAGATTAATTTATGAGAAATAAAACCAGAATTACCAGATTGTTTCAACTCAACACAATTTATTGTTATTACTTTTGCACTACAGTATTTTATAATCAGTTGCATAGAGAACAATACTTAGCTAAGTCACAAAAATAACATTTTTCCAACAACACTATTTACTGTAAGTCCAGCTGTCCATGAGTTCATCCAAAACCACGTCTTTGGAACTTTCTGCCTCTAAGCAAGAACACACACACAATTTCTACAAAATAGTATCTTCACACAGCTATTTTGTTTAGACACACATATCCCATCATTAATCCAGAGTTTGGAATGGCAATATGGTCTTTTCAAGAAAGCTAGAATTCTCCATTCTCGTCACACACAATAGGCCTACACCACCACGCACCCTATCTAATGCTTAGTGCAGCAGTTTGGAAAGTGGCTTTACATGGCAAAAGTTTATTCTGGATCTCATCAAAATAAATAATGAAACAACCAAACATTAGTTAGGTTTCATTTTGCTACTACCACAAGAACATGTTGTCATCTCAAAGGTTACAATAATATTGTTGAAAGTGTCTAATCAAAGGACATCAGTTAATTACTCATTTCATTAGACCCTTACATCTAGTGGGTCCACCAATGTGCAATTATTTTAAATAATAAGTGTGTACACTCAAGTAACTATATTATAACTCCTAGAATACAGATTGTAGACAGCACATGCCTGCGATTGGCCATTGGTATAGCAGTGACAGTGGACGATGCTACTGGTTAGCCAAAGCTGTAATGTGAGGCATCACTGGCTCTTCAGTATGCATGATTGGCCACATAGATCTGGTCAGATTCACTGTCCCCACCACCAGTGTACTTCCCCTGACAGGCCAAGCCATTCACCTGATAGTGAGAGAAAGGGGATGGGGGTATGAGGGGCAAACACACAAACACTGTTAGGGGTGAAACTCACTTCATGTCAGCTGAATACATAGATCACTTCCTCAGATGACCGTTCCACACGGAAAATGGTGAAATGCAAAAATATATATATATATATGTTCCTCAACAACACTAAGTGCTAAATGATGAAAGCCAGGTTGATCATGAGGCTGAAAACAAAGCGATGTACATGCCTCTGCTCTCTTGATAAACTGCTCAGTGGCAGCACTCTCATTCTCTTTATGTCCACGCCAGGTTTTGAGTGCGGAGACCTGAAGGGCTCGGCCGTACGAGAAGGTGAGGGCCCAGGGCTTCACCAGGGAGCAGTTGTTGATGGCATTCAGGTGGACAGAGGCCTCCTCTTCACTCTGACCCCCAGAAAGGAACGTTACTCCTGCACAGAAAATAAATAGAAATCGCTGTGAGTGAACAGTTAATGGATTTCTATCAGCACCATAAGTGTTTTACAAACTGCCAATAAATTAATATGTTCATAATGCCAAATCACTGACATGGGTATTGCATGTACTCTCTTTCTGAGCTTCATTGAAAGTGAGAGGCAATATAACTGGTCAATGGCCTATGACCTTACCCGTGACAGCAGGAGGGACGGTGCGGCGCAAGGCTGTAACCGTTGCCATGGCGACCTCCTCTGCACTGTATTTGGTGGGGCAGCTGTGGCCAGGAGTGGCCATATTGGGCTTGAGCAGAGTGCCCTCCAGGTACACATGATGGTCAGACATGGCCTTGTACAATGCAGCTAGCACCTGCACAACACAGGGGAACACATGGAACATAATAAACTGGCAATGTTAGAAATACATTTACATACTAACAGGTTAAGAGTTGGGGTACGGTCCCACCTTCTCTGTGACATACTGACAACGCCTCAGATCATGATCTCCATCAGACAAAATCTCTGGCTCCACAATAGGCACAATCCCATGCTGGGTGAAAGAAAAATGACACAATCCGCATGATTAGAAGGCGTTGCTGATGTTACCTACAATTATGATGTTTCATCATACCTGATATTGTGCCTTTAAACTGCATTTGTGGAGTCCTTACCTGCTGGCAAATGCTTGAATATCGAGCCAGGACATTTGCATTCTCTTCAATGGACAGTTTAGAGGGGGTGGTCTCACCGATCTTGAACACACAGCGCCACTTAGCAAAGTTTGCCCCATCCTTCTTATACTGAACACAGCGTTCTGAGAGCCCATCCAGTCCTATAGGATGAAAAAGAAATTAAGAAGGCTGGTAAGGATTGGGATTCACCAATGAGTGGCAGACTACATTTTGTAACTGTCAAATTCAGATAGTTATGATGATCAGATTGACTAGAACCCAAGGGGTCTTAGCCCTACCCTGAGTGGTAGATTCTCCATTGGTTCCTGCCAAGGGGACAACACCCTTGTCAACCTGAAGAAAAAGATAAAGCAGATCAAAAATAAGAATCCCTACCCTTCACACTGATCTTCTCCATGTCTTAAAGCCAGCTTATTTTCATCCAGATGGTGTTGATATTAATAGCAGCCATTCTACCCATAGCACTGCACCATCTACCCCATCAGCGGTAGAACTCCTGATCCGAGTGGATCTGTGCTACCTTTTGACCTCCGTAATGTTGAAACCTGTTCCCTTCCTGGAACTGTCAAGCATATCAAGTAGCCTTATGTTCTAAATTCTCATTCCTTCCCTCGATAATGTTATATACAGTAGAAGTAGGGTCGAGAGGTATTCTTGCCCAAGCTAAAGACCAGAGACATAAAACATACTTCAGATATCACCATTGGCCCCTTCGACCGCTTTGCTCGTACAGTACCTTGATTCCCACAGTGATGCCCCTGTCCTTGATCATCTTGACAAAGGGCGTGCCATCATCAGCGTGCTGGTACAGCGTCTCATGGAAGAAGATGACTCCTCCGATGCAGCTGTTGATGCGGTCGTCAGCCCTGAAGAGGATCTGGCGGTACTGCCGGCGGTTCTCCTCAGTGTTCTCAACCCCTATCTGGTTAAGGCGCTTTGCCATGCTGCCTGTGTTCAGGAACATTAGAAATAAACATGTTCACACTCTGGTAAACCTACATTTATAAAAACGGAATAATCTATTGGATACCATCCTGTACCACTGCTTTGTAGAGGGTTCTGGCAAGCATCACTGGAAATTAACTTTGATGGATTTCTTGAATGTAGGTCCCACTGTTATTGTTAATACCATACATTAATGTAGATTGTTACGTAATCATTTTCATTCCAACTGTTTTCCAGTGCAGAGAGAACATACTGAGCTCCCTACTAACCAACAGACTCATCAGCAGCCAGGATGCCCTTCCCTGGAGTGACGATACGAAGGGCAATCTCCTGGAGCTCCTGCTTCTGACCACTGGAGAGGGCTGGGAATTGGTGCGTCATCCTGAGAGATGGTCGATCACACAACCTGCATAGGGATATCAGATCGTGCACATATTTTCTGGTTTATATTGATCAATATTCACTCAGGGAAATATTTAGCTAGAGAAATACATCAACAGTAAGGTCATATCTCTCCCGTCCTTTCAAATCCCAGGGATTTTGGCAAAGTGGCTGTCCTTGTTGGCATATTGTCAGCTGGGATTAGGAATGTGTGGACCTCTGTGCTGACTAAGCAGACCACCAAACAAGGGGCCATGCAAGTCTTTATGTCCGGAAGAATTTACATTTTCTCTGTTGGGATCTCATAAACAACCAAAAATAGCTATTTAATAAGAAAAAGTCAAGGACTACACAGGCTGTATCACTACCGACTGTGATTAGGAGTCCCATAGGGCGGTGCACAATTGGCCCAGCATCATCCGGGTTTGGCCGATATTGTAAATAAGAATTTGTTTTTAAACTGACTTGCCTAGTTAAATAAAAAATTTAAAATATAAGAATGACTTGATGCCAATGATGACAATCAAAGGAGAAATCTGTCCAGCTTCTTTGTCCGAAATAGATACCAACACATTTCCCTCATCGATTGTTGCTTGCTTGTTCTCTTCAAGCATTATCATTCCCCCAAAATGTATTCCTCTCAACTCCCTCTCTCTTTCCCACACTAAAGTACAGCTAAGAGGCACAGTCAGAGCTGAAATATACAACTTTCTCAGCCAACAACTCAGTAATCCAGACAACCTTCGGCATGTGGTCACTGTTGAGGTGGGCGCTACTGACAAATATCCCAGGAGGTACAAGAAAGGTGAGGGAATTTTGTCAGTCTAAACCAGAGCTTTTTCAGATATATTACCCTGGTTCTGTGTAGCTGTAATAGCAATATCAAATTGGCAAGTGAAATAAAAAATGATGATGTAGTAATACATGGGGCGGCAGGGTAGCCTAGTGGTTAGAGCGTTGGACTAGTAACCGGAAGGTTGCAAGTTCAAACCCCCGAGCTGACAAGGTACAAATCTGTCGTTCTGCCCCTGAACAGGCAGTTAACCCACTGTTCCTAGGCCGTCATTGAAAATAAGAATTTGTTCTTAACTGACTTGCCTAGTTAAATAAAATACAGTTGAAGTCAGAAGTTTACATTCACTTGGAGTCAAGTGAAACTCATTTTTCAACCACTCCACAAGTTTCTTGTTAACAAACTGTAGTTTTGGCAAGTCAGTTAGGACATCTACTTTGTGCATGACACAAGTAATTTTTCCAACAATTGTTTACAGACAGATTATTTCACTTATAATTCACTGTATCACAATTCCAGTGGGTCAGAAGTTTACATACACTAAGTTGACTGTGCCTTTAAACAGCTTGGAAAATTCCAGAAAATTATGTCATGGCTTTAGAAGCTTCTGCTAATTGACATAATTTGAGTCAATTGGAGGTGTACCTGTGGATGTATTTCAAGGCCTACCTTCAAACTCAGTGCCTCCTTGCTTGACATAATGGGAAAATCCAAAGAAAACAGCCAAAAAATTGTAGACCTCCACAAGTCTGGTTCATCCTTGGGAGCAATTTCCAAACACCTGACGGTACCACGTTCATCTGTACAAACAATAGTACGCAAGTTTTAAACACCATGGGACCACACAGCCGTCATACCCCTCAGGAAGGAGACGCGTTCTGTGTCCTAGAGATGAACGTACTTTGGTGCAAGAAGTGCAAATCAACCAGAACAACAGCAAAGGACCTTGTGAAGATGCTGGAGGAAACGGGTACAAAAGTATCTATATCCACAGTAAAACAAGTCCTATATCGACATAACCTGAGAGGCCGCTCAGCAAGGAAGAAACCAATTCTCCAACACCGCCATAAAAAGCCAGACTACGGTTTGCAACTGCACATGGGGACAAATATCATACTTTTTGTAGCAATGTCCTCTGGTCTGATGAAACAAAAATATAACTGCTTGGCCATAATGACCATTGTTATGTTTGGAGGAAAAAGCCAAAGAACACCATCCCAACTGTGAAGCATGGGGTGGCAGCATCATGTTGTGGGGGTGCTTTGCTGCAGGAGGGACTGGTGCACTTCACAAAATAGATGGAAGCATGAGGAAGGAAAATGATGTGACTATATTAAAGAAACGGCTTAAGACATCCGTCAGGAAGTTAAAGCTTGGTTGCAAATGGGTCTTCCAGGTGGACATTGGCCAATAGCATACTTCCAAAGTTGTGGAAAAATGGCTTAAGGACAATAAAGTCAAGGTATTGGAGTGGCCATCACAAAGCCCTGACCTCAATACTATAGAAAATTTGTGGGCAGAACTGAAAAAGCATGTGCGAGCAAGAATGCCTACAAACCTGACTCAGTTACACCAGATTTGTCAGGAGGAATGGGCCAAAATTCACCAAACTTATTGTGGAAGGCTACACAAAATGTTTGATCCAAGTAAAACAATTTAAACGCAATGCTACCAAAAACTAATTGAGTGTATGTAAACTTCTGACCCACTGGGAATGTGAAATAAATAAAAGCTGAAATAAATCATTCTCTCTACTATTATTCTGACATTTCACATTCTTAAAATTAAGTGGTGATCCTAACTGACCTAAGACAGGACATGTTTACTCTGATTAAATGTCAGGAATTGTGAAAAACTGAGTTTAAATGTATTTGGATAAGGTGTATGTAAACTTCCAACTTCAACTGTATCATTCACATAGAGGCTATATATTTCTACTGTATGAGTACTGTTTATTGAAAGCAGAAGGCCACTAATCACGCTTCCCACTTGCTTCCCACTTGCTGATGCAGCAGTGCTGACTGCAGGGATCTGTGGGGTAGTACAATGCACTTGTTGATTTGTGCATTCATATCACATCCCCTGATATTGGGTATGGCAAATCACCATGTAAACACAGACCACTCCACTGTCTGCAATAACCGAGGAAAAATACGACAATAGCCAGTAAATATGTTTACCTACCATGCATTGACCTATCATGTAACTCCAATCCACTCCTTTATATTGGTTTAGTTCATTAAAAACATCTTTAGTTTTCCAAATAAAACATGAAAATCATTCATTTAATAGCATATCTGGGTCCCACTCATTACATGTAGTTGAAAATGTCTAAATATCATATTATCTATCATGTTTACTAAAGCTTGCTGAAATGAAAAGTGAATGTCAAGAAAACTCGAGAACCTTACCTGATAGGATGCAAATTCAGAATTCACTTGTTCACTGGAGAAGTGATGGCCACTGCAATGTCTGACAGACTGCTGCTCCCTTGTATCCCACTCAATACCTCTAGGGCGGGGCTTAACGATGGGGTGGGGCTTATTGATGGATAATAAATAAATATGGACGAATGCATTCAACCAGAGGAGGCTGGTGGGAGGAGCTATAGGAGAACAGGTTCATTGTAATGGCTGGAATGGTATCAATGGAATGGACTCAAACACGTTGTTTCCATATGTTTGATGTGTTTGGTACCATTCCATTGATTCCATTACAGCCATTACAATGAGCTTGTCCTCCTACAGTTTCCTCCACCAGCCTCTGTATTCAACTAAAACTAATCCATCATTACAATAATAACAATACACTTGTCTTGCAAGTTCAATCAATAATTAAGTGGATGAAACATTAAGCTAATTAATCATTCCAAACACCCGTTTTGTTTTTGTCTTAATTTTATATACATAGATGTTATATTTCATGAAGTCTAGCAACTTAAAACAGCACTATTGTGTACACCCAGGTTTATTACAGTATGTTGGCCCAATAATTTATTCTGAAGCTATAATAACCCTTCAGCGCAACCTCATTTAAGGGTTAAACCACAACCCCTTTGCTCACTAATTTCTGCTAATTAGTTGGAATCATAGACTTATGTAATTGGGTTGAACTATGCCTTGGGCACATTTCTGAATCTCTTGGCAATTCGGACATCCCCTAAGACCCAGAGGGAAAGCTCAGTCTCAGAGCAATTCAAACACTCCTATGCATATCTGCATTATGCATTAGTAGGAAATCATGGGTATTAATAGGTTCAGAAATGGTGTTTCCAGTGTATATACAGTACATGACCGAATATAGAACTGGGACATAGATTAGAGGAAAATGGGGTCAGAATGTATTATTTTTCTGTGAACAAGATATAACAATCAATGTTTGAGTACTTTACATAGGTTGATACTCGAGATCAGGTTCATCACATGAAGATCAACAGTGATATGCTACATTGGCTTTATGATGGCATATTCAGTTGTTACATTTTCACTCGAAGTCGTTGGATAAAATGTGAAGATAATACTACCAAGAATGACTTGTATTTGACAGTAAATACTTAATTCTCATCAAGTATTTGATCCTTTATTTGGGATGTTTATCTCCCTCTGCCCCTGTTCTGTATAGAAGTGAGAAAATATGTTTTCCACTTTTCTAGGACATCTCACTTGTTCTAGTTATTTTATGGGACTTCTCCATCCCTCTCTCTAAAATTAAGTCAGTGTGCTAGAGGTGTCCACCAATGTAAAGATGTGGGTCACTGGACTAACGCCACAGACATACTATACCAGACCTGTTTAAGACAAGGGCCTAAAGGGGAATTCAGTGTCAGACCGCAGAGAGAGAGAAGCCCTTCCTATTCAGGAGACATTTTAGCAAGATGACTGGGTCTTGTGCTTAGATTATATTTAGCCATCTCCATTGGGGCAGTAGCTATTTTTTTCTGTTTGAACCTAATTAAAACATTTAATGATTATGCTTTATCTGTTCTTTAATTTTCTGTCCTATTAAGGTTGCTCCCTTAAGGGTTTCTTGGTGTTTTACCAAATAGGTCACCATCACACTAAAGTCTGAGGAAAAAGTTGTCTTTATGTATCCAGTTGTAGTGCAATACAAATAATGTACAGTATGTGTTATTAACATAATATATGATATATGCCATTTAGCAGATGCGTTTATCCAAAAGGACGTGCAGTAGTGCATCATCCATACATTTTCATATGGGTGTCCAGGGCCACACAGGACTCGAACCCATGACCGGGACGTTGCAACCTCCATGCTCTACCAACTGAACCACACAGATTTCAGGTGAAAAAACATTTGAGATTCCAAATGAATAATACGCTGTAAGATGTATACTTTTCTGTTGGTTACAATAAACTGAAAGCCTCCTCTTGTATTTTACTGGCTCAAAGGTGTGTATGTTCTCTGCTGTCATGACTGATGATCAGGTGTCTGAAGTGACACAGGCTCTATATCTGGAACAGCTAAAAACACCTAACCTAAAAAACCTGTGGAACTTATCAACTCTTTCTAACACTTCAAGTGGCTCCAAATAGAGGCTATGCATAAAGGTACCTATTTCCTTTGATATTTCTCCTAGTATATCATGACAGGAGACAACATGAGTTTAGGGGCTTTCATTTTTCAGATGTCACTGTGGTTGGGTAAAACACAACAACAGTTAGTGAAATCTAATGAGATATGGGTATAGAGCAGGACTTTGTGAACAGTCAAAGACATTGTGATCACACAACAGTCAATCAAATAATCAGATGGCCTAAGCAATCAAACCTACAGAATTAAATAAATACTTTGTTAAAAAATATATATGTGAAAGGATATTCAGGAAAATAGAGATCTTCTTATACAAATGTAATAACAAAGGTAAAAGGTCAAACATGCAGGTGGTTGATCCACATGTGGAAAGTGCCATTTGGCAGAGCCTCGAGAGGCTTTGAGTTGCAGTACTCAATGGGAAATAGGAATGTTCTAAACCTTTTTTGGTAAGTGGTGGTTCAGTGCATTTAAGCTCATCTATAATTATCACCCCCATTAAATGGGTATGCAAAGAGGTATACAGAGGAAGAGAGGGAGCCAAATAGGCCATGTAAATAAAGAAAACATACAGGAGCTTTTTCACAACCATGTATCCATGTGGTACAAAATGTATATATCAAATACATGTCCATACTTGTTTCCACTACAGTCAGTATTGAGTCATAGTAGCACAGGCACATCTCATGCACTAAAACCCTGAGCTGTAGCCAGAGTCTAGATCAGGTCAATGTTGGCCAAAGTAGGTGACATGTTAGTGGAGCTGGTAGGGGAGTGGAGTATGTCACAGTCGAAGTTCTGGAAGCAGTCCATAGACAGGCCTCGCATGGCTATGGCTGGAAGATCAGGATGGTTCTTCAGTTCTAGAATTAGTTCAACGGGTCTCTTCTGTAGCAGTTGAGAGTCAAAGGAAATGCCACAAAAAAATGTATGCCTTTGGAAGAGCTCCAGGCTACGCAGGCCATGAGCTGGGTTCTTGCATAGGAGCTAGAGTCACAAATAGGATAGAGAAAGAAATAAGAGCATTGAGAATTTGTTGATACTCTGTTTAAAAGGTAAATGTGTTTCCTAATCTGAGACAATCCAACTACACATGACCTCTGACCTCTGTGAGCAGAAGGGTCAGTGCAGGGTAGAAGGTCTTGGGCATGGAGTATGGGCAATCTCTGACCTTTCTCAGCATGTTGGAGTGGTCTGGTTGTCAGGACCCGGTTACGAACCCGGGTCTCCGGAGTGAGAAACAGTCACTTAACCAACTGAGCCACGAATAGTCGGCAGAACCCAGAAGATGAGGCAGACACAGCAGTACTTGAGACGGTGTATTTAATGAAGTAAAAAGTGACGTTCTTCAGGAAAACATCTAACTCCACAACCTCAAAAGGAATCCTACAAGAACAAAGGTAATCCTCCAAGACAAAAAAGGTAAATCCACAAGGTGGAAGGTAAAGCACAAAAAGCCTCAAAAGATACTCAAAAAACAAAACAAACAAGAACAAAAAACAGAATTCCACAAGAGAGTCCACCGGGATCAACAAGAGTTCTCAGAGTACTAGGGCTGGGTGCTAACATACAAACACAGAGCAAAGAACAGAGGAAAACAAAGGGTTTAAATACAATCAGGGGAAACGAGGCACAGGTGCAAATAATAATGGGGTTCAAGGGAAAACTAAAGGTCAAAAGGCACAATGGGGGCATCTAGTGACCAAAAACCGGAACAACCCTGGCCAAATCCTGACACTGGTTCTGGAGGCACAGGGAACTATGTAGGTGACAAGGACAGAATTAGCATCAACAACATCTTTAGATTTAGATTTACAAGACAGGACTGAGCTCAAAAAAATAAGAAAAACAACCTTTCTAACAACTATTAAATCATTACATATTCAGTTAAGATGAACTGTGGTGTTTACTGCACCTTTCCAGTCACCAATGAGAACAACAGAACCCCGAGAGACCACCAATCAGCAGCATGTCTGTAGAGACCCCCACTCAGGACTTCAGGAGCTGTTCAGAGGACCATCACAGTGAGATTATAATATGTGCTTAATGTGTAGTAATCATTAACTTTGCCTGATCCCATGCATCTCACCCATGTATTGGATTGTCCCACAAATTGTAAATGCTCAAGATGGCGAGAGAGTCCAAAGTCAGTTAAACGCAGATGACCTGCATCAAATAGATACAGTAGTATTTTATGTACAGTACTTCACAAATCCAATTCTGGTTGTTCTACCTGTCTAATATGAGGTTTAAATTAGTTTCACTATAGAACTATATCTTCCATACAACAACAATCCTGAAGTGTCCACTTTATTATAAGGCCCTCTAGTGTTCTCTTATATTTTATTGTAGTAGAAAGTAAACTAAACCCCAAGTAAAATGTATGCATGTGTAAAAGACATCACACTGCTTGCTTAGCAGGGACCACTTGCTCCCGATTTGGCCCATACCTGGCGCCAACTCAGGATCTCTGCTTCACAAACACATGTGACAGTCCTCCCTCAAGCGTCTCAGCCAATCGCGCCACCTCAAATGATAGCTAATGAGGTGGTGCAAGCGGGACACTTAAGGCTGAGGAGTACGTTTCACACTTCCCCATGTGCTACACATGCATGACTAAGTCGCTTTGGATAAAAGTGTCTGCTAAATGGCATATATATATATATATATATATATATATATATATATTATTTTTTTAGTCAGCATTACCTTGGTCAGACAGAAGGACATTCTCCATCTAAAAAATCCAGAATAATCAGATGATTATAATATTTTCTGTGAAGTTATAAATATATGTTATTTAGATTCAAGAATGCATAAATTATGTATAAAGTATAATGTTCATTATCAAAACAAATGTTCATACTTTCACATCCCTATGCATGATCCCAAAGTTGTGAAGGAAACCTACCGATCGGGGACACACATTATAATCCAAGTAAAGGTGAAACTTAAACAATGATTTTGCCAGGATTGTTCAGGTTTTGGTCACTAAATGCCCCCATTGTGCTTTTTGACCCTTTTGTTTTTCCCTCGTTCTAGTTATTAGTTGCACCTGTGCCTCATTTCCCTTGAATGTATTTAAACCCTTAGTGTTCCTCAGTTCTTTGCTCTGTGTTTGTATGTTAGCACCCAGTCATGCTGGGAACTTTTGTTTCTCTAGTTGGATTTTCTTGAGGTACTCTGGTTTTGTTCTTGTTTATTTTTTATTATTCTTTTTGAGGTTTGTTTTTTCCCTGCTCTTCTTACCACTTTGGATTTTCCTTGTGTCTTGGAAGATATACATTTTTTTTCTCTTGGAATTACTTTTGACGTTGTGGATTTATATTTTTGCCTGAAGATGTTTTCCTTTTTCTTGATTAAATCACCGTCTCTAGTACTGCTGTGTCTGCCTCATCTTCTGGGTTCTGCCGACTATTAGTGGCTCAGTTTATTAAGTGACTGTTTCTCACACCGGAGACCTGAGTTCGTCCTGACAGATTTCATACACATTTTGCAGAACTATAATGTGCATATACACTTGAGGGACACTCACCCAAAGCAGGTGACACCTGAGCCTCATCCTCCCCAAACTAGCCCTTCAGTAGGTATACAGGTCTCCAGTACTGCAGTATTCACACTGTGGGAAGACAGACACAGTCACACACAATTATCCATCTTAGTAACAAGAATATGTACAGTACACTGATCCAGTGCTGGGACTAGATGACCCCTGATAAAACACAAGCACTTGAAAAGGAAGGAGCAATGGAGGGGAGAAGCAACAGGAAAAAATGCAATTGTCAGAAGTCACACAGTGGCAAGTTTTTTAAGGCTGGGGGAAGCGTGAGAGGGGAAAGGGGTTATGTTGGGTAAGGAGATGTGTCAGTCAGAGACAAAAATGTACTCAAATATGCCTTTATCCACTAATAAGGGTGTTATTAATAAATCAAAGGAAGGGGAAACCAGTTCAGAGGTCACAGGATTGTATGCTACACCCTGAAATCTCAGCAGATGGCAGTATAATTATTCAGATGAGTCATGGGGCTCAAACTGAGGGAGACAACACTAAATAGCAGCAAGGCCAGTCAATGCCATAGTAGACGCTCCTGCTAGGGAGAGTGAGACAACCCACTGGTTGAATTAATGTTGTTTCCACGACATTTCAATGAAACTACATTGATCCAATGCTTCCCAGTGGGAAGCTCCTACGTGAGACACAGGGAGGTTAAAGAGAGAAGAGGATAAAACAAAGGGGAAGGAGGGATCTAGTTAGATCACATTAGTCACTCACTAATGAAGAGGTGACGCTGGGTCTGCTAGCAATCCTGCAGATTGTGGAGGAATGGGTGGCTGACCTGCCGCTGCAACACAACAGGCAACACACAATAGCAGCAACAAGTGTGGATGTCATCAAAGACACTCAGTAGAACAATGTTATTTAGGAGGGATCTGAATGCAACCAGGTATCTTGAATGATGGTAAAGGTTGTTTTTCTTACAGCAAAAGCTCCATGGGACAATGCTTCTTGTTGCACAGAAGTTCTTAGGGATAATTGGCATAGTCATTATTAGAGCTCAGTGAGTCATTGTTTCCAGCATGTTATCACCTAAACTAAGTCAGACCCTAAGCTAAAGCCTGTTCAGGATAGCAGCTTCACAGGTCATCCTGCAGTGTGACCTACCTGAATGATGACCTCCTCCTTTGACTGTTCCAGGACCCCATGCTTCAGTATCTCAGACTTGGATAAAACCTGTAGAGCAACACAATATAAGAACATTAAATACAGTGGAAATAGAATAAACTAGATGTCAATTGATGAGTTCATTAGATCTGCTGAAAACATTGATAACATCTGTGGTCCAAGTGCTCAATGCAAATTAAGGAGGACTACCTGGAAATTGTCTTGCCCAGGGAATTTAGGGTGTGGGAACTCAGGCAGAAAGATAGCGATTAAGCCAGGGAGAGTCCACTCCATGACAGGCTTCTGAGGACTGTCTCCTGGGAGGAGGAGGGCCTCAGGGATTGGGGCTCCACTGCCGAGGACCATGCACTATGTGTTGTCAGACCAGGTGGGCCAAGGTGGCGAATTCCGTCAGCAAAGGATATTCCCATATTGGAGACAAAGCCATGCCAGGCTTGATAGCGCCGTCTCTCTTTGCTTGGTGCCTGTCTCTACATTGAGGACAGTGGCTTTCTAATTAGTGATGGCTCTAATTATACGTTTTGCTGTGTGCAGCAAGTAACTACAATTAAATGTCAAACATCTCGAGGTTACTTACTGGCATATGCCACACTAGAATCATGCAGGAGTAAATCAGCATTGGATAGAGGAGATACTGTATCATATAAAACCGAAAATGTGCCAACATGCCAAATAAACAAACAAATATTGAAGACATTCATTAATTATATTTTCATGTAGATGATCTGAGTCCAGTCTGTTTGAATTGCTTTTAGTACATTCTACTCCAGGCACAACAACAAGAGAAGTTCACAGCAGCCACAGTGAGCCACTCCCCCATCCCTTTTAATAGAACTCCCCACAGACCAGTAGTTTCCTTGCATTAAAAACAGCTCAGTGCACTCATAACATACAGGCCAGTTCCATGTGCCTCTGAAATGTCATTGTAAGACTTACTTTAAATTGTATTTAAAAACACATTTTTCTGTTTACATACATTTCATTAATCTGTTTATTATATTATTCGAATACATATCCATACATTTAAAACTGTTCAAATATATAGGCGCTCATCACCTGTTTCTATTCGCTGCACGCAGAAACGTACACTGGCTCCAGGTCATCTACAAGTCCATGCTAGGTAAAGCTCCGCCTTATCTCAGTTCACTGGTCACGATGGCAACACCCATCCGTAGCACGCGCTCCAGCAGGTGTATCTCACTGATCATCCCTAAAGCCAACACCTCATTTGGCCGCCTTTCGTTCCAGTACTCTGCTGCCTGTGACTGGAACGAATTGCAAAAATCGCTGAAGTTGGAGACTTTTATCTCCCTCTCCAACTTCAAACATCAGCTATCCGAGCAGCTAACCGATCGCTGCAGCTGTACATAGTCTTTAGGTAAATAGCTCACCCTTTTTCACCTACCTCATTCCCATACTGTTTTTATACTGTTTTTATTTATTTACTTTTCTGCTCTTTTGCACACCAATATCTCTACCTGTACATGCCCATCTGATCATTTATCACTCCAGTGTTAATCTGCAAAATTGTATTATTCGCCTACCTCCTCATGCCTTTTGCACACATTGTATATAGACTGCCCATTTTTTTTTCTACTGTGTTATTGACTTGCTAATTGTTTACTCCATGTGTAACTCTGTGTTGTCTGTTCACACTGCTATGCTTTATCTTGGCCAGGTCGCAGTTGCAAATGAGAACTTGTTCTCAACTAGCCTACCTGGTTAAATAAAGGTGAAATAAAAAATAAAAAAAATAAAATGTCAATATTGTTGCGAGCCTCCTATATAAATGTATCACTTATGTAGATCAAAATGTGATAAAATGTGATAACTTCATAGGTGTAGGCTACGTCTGAAGATATCTTACCTTTTACTTGAGTCGCTGCCCATCACATTATTTGGTAAACCTCGACCAACCCCACATGACTATTTTCTATTATCTTTTACACTGCGGTGTAAAACATCGAGTGCACGTTGCTGACCCGCCATGACCGAGCGGCGCGCGGGGTTTGATCATCATCTATAGCAACGAACGATAACCTCCCATTCGATGTTATTCTGCAGAAGGCGAAGTTCCGCTCCAGTTGAGCCTGTCATATGAATGATCACTGGAAATAACAGCTAAAACCAAAACTCCACATTTCTGTTACACAATTACGAAATCAATTATAAGTTGACGGTGTAATGAACTTGAGAACATACATGACACATTCAGCTATAGGAGACATTAGAACATTTTATTGACAAACATAGTTACATGCATGGTGATAAGAAAAAGCGTTAAAGAAACAACTCACTTCATTGAGCTATAATAAATGTTTCTTGAAATATTTAGACAGAAATAATTGACATCTTGCACTTCAAGGAAGATGTAATTGAATAACAAACTAAGGTGTCGGTACAGCTGTAATTTAAAATAATTAACATGGTTATAAAATCTCGGAAATACTTTGCTGAATTAAAAAAAGCTGTAGTGTTAAAATTACAAAACATTACGGAGACAAGCTGCAACAACATTACTTTTGCAGAGCCTATCAAAGCTGTAAGTACCATTAAATATAAAACAAGGACATATATTTGCTGCTTGGTTGTGATATACGGGCCACATCAAGGCGGTGGCCCGTTCCTGTAGGTTCATGCTCTACAACATCCGCAGAGTACGACCCTGCCTCACACAGGAAGCGGCGCAGGTCCTAATCTAGGCACTTGTCATCTCCCGTCTGGACTACTGCAACTCGCTGTTGGCTGGGCTCCCTGCCTGTGCCATTAAACCCCTACAACTCATCCAGAACGCCGCAGCCCGTCTGGTGTTCAACCTTCCCAAGTTCTCTCACGTCACCCCGCTCCTCCGCTCTCTCCACTGGCTTCCAGTTGAAGCTCGCATCTGCTACAAGACCATGGTGCTTGCCTACGGAGCTGTGAGGGGAACGGCACCTCAGTACCTCCAGGCTCTGATCAGGCCCTACACCCAAACAAGGGCACTGCGTTCATCCACCTCTGGCCTGCTCGCCTCCCTACCACTGAGGAAGTACAGTTCCCGCTCAGCCCAGTCAAAACTGTTCGCTGCTCTGGCCCCCAATGGTGGAACAAACTCCCTCACGACGCCAGGACAGCGGAGTCAATCACCACCTTCCGGAGACACCTGAAACCCCACCTCTTTAAGGAATACCTAGGATAGGATAAGTAATCCTTCTCACCCCCCTTTAAGATTTAGATGCACTATTGTAAAGTGACTATTCTACTGGATGTCATAAGGTGAATGCACCAATTTGTAAGTCGCTCTGGATAAGAGCGTCTGCTAAATGACTTAAATGTAAATGTAAATATATTGCACAGATATGCTGAGGAACTACAGTGTAAAACAGAAGTCTGCTGTTGCATACAGTGGGGCCAAAAAGTATTTAGTCAGCCACCAATTGTGCAAGTTCTCCCACTTAAAAAGACAAGAGAGGCCTGTAATTTTCATCATAGGTACACTTCAACTATGACAGACAAAATGAGAAATAAAATCCAGAAAATCACATTGTAGGATTTTTAATTAATTAATTTGCAAATTATGGTGGAAAATAAGTATTTGGTCAATAAAAAAAGTTTATCTCAATACTTTGTTATATACCCTTTGTTGGCAATGACAGAGGTCAAACGTTTTCTGTAATCCTTAACAAGGTTTTCACACACTGTTGCTGGTATTTTCTGCCCATTCCTCCATGTAGATCTCCTCTAGAGCAGTGATGTTTTGGGGCTGTTGCTGGGCAACACGGACTTTCAAAGATTTTCTATGGGGTTGAGATCTGGAGACTGACTAGGCCACTCCAGGACATTGAAATGCTTCTTACGAAGCCACTCCTTTGTTGCCCGGACGGTGTGTTTGGGATCATTGTCATGCTGAAAGACCCAGCCACATTTCATCTTCAATGCTCTTGCTGATGGAAGGAGGTTTTCACTCAAAATCTCACGATACATGGCCCCATTCATTCTTTCCTTTACATGGATCAGTAGTCCTGGTCCCTTTGCATAAAAACAGCTCCAAAGCATGATGTTTCCACCCCCATGCTTCACAGTCGGTATGGTGTTCTTTGGATGCAACTCAGCATTCTTTGTCCTCCAAACACGATGAGTTGAGTTTTTACAAAAAAGTTATATTTTGGTTTCATCTAACCATATGACATTCTCTCAATCTTCTTCTGGATCATCCAAATGCTCTCTAGCAAACTTCAGACGGGCCTGGCCATGTACTGGCTTAAGCAGGGGGACACGACTGGCACTGCAGGATTTGAGTCCCTGGCAGCGTAGTGTGTTACTGATGGTAGGCTTTGTTACTTTGGTCCCAGCTCTCTGCAGGTCATTCACTAGGTCCCCCCATGTGGTTCTGGGATTTTTGCTCACCGTTCTTGTGATCATTTTGACCCCACGGGGTGAGATCTTGCGTGGAGCCCCAGATCGAGGGAGATTATCAGTGGCTTTGTATGTCATCCATTTCCTAATAATTGCTCCCACAGTTGATTTCTTCAAACCAAGCTGCTTACCTATTGCAGATTCAGTCTTCCCAGCCTGGTGCAGGTCTACAATTTTGTTTCTTGCGTCCTTTGACAGCTCTTTGGTCTTGGCCATAGTGGAGTTTGGAGTGTGACTGTTTGAGGTTGTGGGCAGGTGTCTTTTATACTGATAACAAGTTCAAACAGGTGCCATTAATACAGGTAACAAGTGGAGGACAGAGGAGCCTCTTAAAGAAGAAGTTACAGGTCTGTGAGAGCCAGAAATCTTGCTTGTTTGTAGGTGACCAAATACTTATTTTCCACCATAATTTGCAAATAAATTCATGAATAATCCTACAATGTGATTTTCTGGATTTTTTCCCCTCATTTTGTCTGTCATAGTTGAAGTGTACCTATGATGAAAATTACAGGCCTCTCTCATCTTTTTAAGTGGGAGAACTTGCACAATTGGTGGCTGACTAAATACTTTTTTTGCCACACTGTATATAGGACATATGAATGAAGTCAACTATACATAGTTCTATATTGTAACATAAAAATAGCTTTAGGCAGGGATTGGCATTTTGGCGGCTTGGAACATCATGATGGTAGAAGTGCCATTTTTGCCATCTAACTGCTACTGTAGGGCATGGATGTTTTGGTAATTGGAGGGGCCAGCGCCCTGTGCAGTAGGGAGTAGGATTAAGTTTCCCCTACATGCTGACCCTGGGTCAGTTTGACATTTTCCCCAATAATGGGTCAAGGGGGAGGAGAGGTTGATCCTAGATCTGTTTCTAGGGGGGAACTTTGACCTGCAGCGGTTGGGTTAGTAATAAGCGGGACAGGGTTCAGTGCAGTACCTGTGCTACCAGGGCTTTCCTGATGTCCCTCTTCACAGCCATGGAAAAGTCCAGCCAGGTCCACGTGTTGTTGTGGTACTCCAGACAAGGCAGAAACCAGGTTCAGATCCTTCCAGTCAACACTGCTTTTCTCTCCCTATGGTGGACACAATACATAATGAAACTACATTGACTGGGAGTTAAAAAGTACAACCGTTGTTCATATAATTCTGATGAGAAAATTGGATTCAATACACATGCCTTCATGACATGTCTGTGTGTGTTCATTGATCTCCTGTTTAATGATATTACATAATAATATACGAATATTACATTTTCATTATAATTTATTAAACATTTACTCAAATCAGCTATGAAAAAGGGTTGAAACCCCATGGTTGATAATACCAAGCATTATGCAATCTGGAAAGCAAGATAATGCTGTCATTGGACAATAACGATTATTTTGCAAATCCCTGAAGACATGAAATTGAAAATCTGAGATGGATTAGAAATGACATCCATGTCACAAACAAGCTAACAGTTTGAGATGGTTTACATATACAAAACAGACAAAACACACACTGCAGATGTTGAGGTATTTATTTTCAGTCTGAGAACAAAACATGTGACCTGATGCCATCACTCTGTATCTAATAATGGCTGAGTGAGATTAAACATCTCCCTTCGAGGGGAATGTTTATTTATAAACTCACTGACATGTATATGCAATCAATAACTGGCTGGAATCAAAGTATTGAGTACAGTTGTACTTTAGCTAGTTCCAAAATCCTGGAAAATCTGGGAATTGCCTGATATCCTGGTTGGACGATCCCTGGAATCAGGAGGGAATGCGCAGGAAATCATCCAACTGGGATTTCTGGAAATTGCTGGAATTTTTCTGCTCTTGACTTTAGCACATGGTGATACCTACCTTGTAGCTGACACAGAGGATCTTGATGTAGACCTGGGCGGCAGGGTAGCCTAGTGGTTAGAGTGTTGGACTAGGAACCGGAAGGTTGCAAGTTCAAACCCCTGAGCTGACAAGGTACAAATCTGTCATTCTGCCCCTGAACAGGCAGTTAACCCACTGTTCCTAGGCCATCATTGAAAATAAGAATTTGTTCTTAACTGACTTGCCTGGTTAAATTAAAATAACATTCATGGCTGCTCTCTCCATCTTGTCGATGCTAGACAGGGAAATAAGACGTACTTCAGTTTCAATATGGTATGAAAAACCTAAGGCCGTGTCTGAAATGGCACCCTAGTCCTCATTATAGTGCACTTCTTTTGACCAGGGTCCATAGAGCTCTGGTGAAAAGTAGGGCACAATATAGGGTATAGGATGCCATATCTGAAGCAGCATAACTTTAGCGAGAAAGTTGGGAAGTACTTGTGAAACAACAAGCCAATTCCACCAGCAGATGTAGCTCGTTGGCAAAGTAGCAGGGACACAACTTTCACTGGGGTCATGTCCCTCCCACATTCTGAAATTGCATTAACAAGAGGACGCCTCCGAGTGGTCGGGTAGATTGTTTATCAGACTGGATAATTACTTACACACACACTTAGAAATGTCCTTGATTTTGAAAGAAAATTTAAACAAAAATTGTCCATTAAAATAAAACTGATCAGAAATACAGTGTAGACATTGTCAATGTTGTAAATGACTATTGTCGCTGGAAACGGCAG
Organism: Oncorhynchus keta; assembly: GCF_023373465.1. Lineage (NCBI taxonomy): Eukaryota > Metazoa > Chordata > Actinopteri > Salmoniformes > Salmonidae > Oncorhynchus > Oncorhynchus keta. The sequence goes on from NC_068438.1 coordinate 21,543,254, forward strand.
ATTTTTAATGGAACATCTACATACGCATAGAGGGCCATTATCAGCAATCATCACTCCTGTGTTTCAATGGCACATTGTGTTAGCTAATCCAAGTTGATCATTTTAACAGGCTAATTGACTATTACAAAACCCTTTTGCAATCATGTTAGCACAGCTGAAAACGGTTGTTCTGATTAAAGTAGCAATAAAACTGGCCTTCTTTAGACTAGTTGAGTATCTGGAGCATCAGGATTTGTGGGTTCGATTACAGGCTCAAAATGGCCAGGAACAAATAACTTTTCTGAAACTCGTCATTTAATTCTTGATCTGAGAAATGAAGGCTATTCCATGCGAGAAATTGCCATGAAACTGAAGAGCTCATACAACGCTGTGTACTACTCCCTTCACAGAACAGCACAAACGGGCTCGAACCAGAAGAGAAAGAGTGGGAGGCCCCAGTGCACAACTGAGCAAGAGGACAAGTACATTCGAGTGTCTAGTTTGTGAAACAGATGCCTCACAAGTCCTCAACTGGCAGCTTCATTAAACGGTAGCCGCAAAACACCAGTCTCAACGTCAACAGTGAAGAGGCGACTCCGGGATGCTGGCCTTCTAAGCAGAGTTGCAAAGAAAAAGCCATCTCTCAGACTGGCCAATAAAAAAAGAACAGACACTGGACAGAGGAACTCTGCATAGAAGGCCAGAATCCCGGAGTCGCCTCGTCACTGTTGACGTTGAGACTGGTGTTTTGCGGCTACCGTTTAATGAAGCTGCCAGTTGAGGACTTGGGGGGCATCTGTTTGTCAAACCACACACTCTAATGTACTTGTCCTCTTGCTCAGTTGTGCACTGGGGCCTCACTCTTTCTATTCTGTTTTTTTTATGTACTTTTCTTTCAAAATCAAGGACATTTCTAAGTGACCCCAAACTTTTGAACGTATGCACGCATTAATTATGTCCCCCCCACTTCTAAAACCAAAGTTGCGCCACTGCAATGTAGTACAGAAGTATGAACATTTGGGGAATCATAAACACAAAGATGAATTGCTCATATCTCATTTAAAATAAAAGATACCTCAAGAGCCTTTCGGAAGGACCTCCTGACCCCCGAGGTGCCCCCCATGGTGTCCTCAGAGCTGCCTAGGCTTGGTGACAGGCATGCCTGAGATACAATTTACAATAAAAATAAAATAACTTAGAACAGATGTGTCAAACACGGACCATGACACATTTCTAACCAGCCCACGCAATGATTTGGTTTGTCAATTAATTTTGTCCCGCTTCCATACAGCCCGCAATGCGTTGCACTACAGGTCACTGCCAACGTGCCTCATCTCCAACTGCAGTGCATTGCCACATACACCACTCTAACCAGATCCACACACGAGGCATAAACCAGGCAATGCACTGTATCATATCGTCACTAATGGCACTGACCGAATCTTCTACCAGACCGAAAGTTTAAATGTGTTGTAGACTAAATGTCCATGCCAAGTTTCGGTTCCGAATGGTCATTGCTGTAGACTACGGAAACTGACATCTTGGTTGTCAAAAAGTTAAATATATAAAGGATTTACAAGCGGGTATACATTACTACTAAGAATAATAGGACACACAAGGGAGTATAAAATTACTCAACAGTTGAGTGATCTACTTTAAGAAATTACAGCACGACACGCGTGCATCCGTGAATTCAAAGCCAATTGCGCTGCTTTCGTGTGTTCGGTTTACAGCGTAGGGAAAGTGTACAGAAACATGCATAGTGTGACCACATTTAAAATACCCAAATGCGAGACAACAGGATAATTTTGTGGGACAGTGTAGCCTACATTAATACAAAACAAATGGCAGCATATGCATTTAGATTTTCTTTAATTACTGTTTCATGAGTACCTTCTGCCTAGAGGCGCGTTGTTGAGTTGGTCGCACGATCATTTTTTTTCTACCATTTAGCTAACCATCCTAAAATGTAAAGAAATTACGTAGTGTTGTTGGTATAATAGTAACATACTATGCGATTATATTTGATTTGGTTATGTAGTATACTAATGATTCATTATGTGATCTTTCAAGACATTGATTCTTCTTTGATCTAACTTTACTAAACGAGCACCATTGTGAGAAGTGGCAGAGCAACGCACCAAGTGTTGATGTGAGTTCAAGAAAAAGACAGCAGCAGCACCACCACGGCCTCTGAACGACTACCACTCTAGAGTCCACACCCTACACTCCTGTACTTTCCAAAATGGCACCCTATCCCCATTATTGTGTACTACTTTTGACCAGGGCCTATAGTGCACAATTTAGGGAACAGGGTGCCATGTGGGATGCACCCTCTCACACAGCCCTTAAGGTCACACTAGACCCAGGCTTTTAATAGACACCAGGGGTGACGCAGCAACTACCTATAGAATACCACACAAGAATTGGCAGACAATGGAAAGTAATATTGGTTGGGTGGAGACAGGTGTGGATTTCAGGCTGGTCAACATGTAGCGGATGGATGGAGACTTGAGGGCAAGTGAACGTTTTATATAGTAAAGCATAACTGTTGCACATCAATAACTGGTAAGTAAGCCTTGTCCGAGTCAGAATGGCCCATAGGGCAGGCACCCAGCTTCTGTAGCTTGATGTACACGTACACCCCCTGGACAGGATGCTAGCAGGTAGAGGCAATACATACCAGTAGTGACCATTCGGGACTTGTCTTCATCATCAGCAACTTCCTCCTCCTCCACGTTCCTTCCTGGGAAAAAGAATCCCATCATCCTTTTGAAGAACGGGTACATGAGCTGGATGGTGAGAGGAACCACATTCACCTGGTGACACAAACACATTACAACAGAGAAACACGTTTAACTGTATGCTCCCAATGCTTTCATAATTAAAATGTTATGATCATGTTACGACATCTTCAATGTTATGACCACATACATACCTTGTGACATCTCTAATGTTAAGATCACATGCTTCCTCCTCACCTCAAAGTGCTCCTTGACTGAGATTCCTCCCACTGGGGGGCGGACCTTCCTGAAGATGCGCAGGGCAAACTGACGGCCAGAATGACACGGGATCTGAGGATGCAACACCACCTAGGAGAAAGGTTTCATGAAGTTAAGTCACAGAAGTTGCATCCCAAATGGCACCGAAAGTAGTGCACTATATAGGGAATATGGTGTCAAAATAATCACTTGAATAATGCCATGCTCTTAACCTCTGACTCATGAAGCAACCCCAAAATATGTTTCCTGTAATATAGGAAACCAAATCAAATTCAGATTATTTTGTAAAGATAATACAATGAAACTGAACATGTGTCCTCCTAAAAATCTGCAAAACAAACATGACTCATACAAAGATGCAAGGCATGGTACCATACAGCACTCAGATGACGGTGCAAATGCAACGAGGGGCACACAATAAGACGAAGAACTGTGGATCTGGGCATTCTAGTGACCCAGTCCCATGATGGACATGCAATGCTGAATAACAAAGCCCGAGTCCCAAATGGCACCATATTCCATTAATAGAGCACTACTATTGGCCAGGACCCAGGTCAAAAGTAGTGCACTAGATAGGGAATAGGATGCCATTTGGGAGACAACCATAATATTCTGAGTGGGATTTCCTTGATGCTGACTGGATGATGAACCGTATGGTGTCAACAACAGTGACATGAACTCCCAGTTACTGTACCAGCACCATACATAACCTCACGTGCTGCACAGGGGAAAGTTAACAAGTAGAGTTAACATCACAAGCAAACACTGCATTAGAGTTATTTGTGAGCACTACATGTTGGGTGCAGCATGGCCTGGAATCATTGGATCAGTAACAGCAGGAGATTTAAACTTCTGACAAAATATTGAAAAAACTCAACAAAAAGGCTTGCCCTATCAGAGATCCCTTTTAGAGGACATATTTGTAAGCTTCACAGGTTCATAGCTCATGTTGTAAAAATGTATCCAAAACGATACACGGATTGAGCTGCAGACTGACCTTACCAAAGAAAAGGTCAGATTAGCACTATTTCCTGACTTTGTATGCAGCGTTGGGGAGCAGGTTGTTCATGGTGAACCAGCTCAGTTCCAGGAGATGTTCTGCTGTGTCGTCTGACTTGTTCAGTTGTGGGAGGAGACAGTTTAATAGATGTTTAGCGTAAAACATCAGGACCCGCATTCATAAAGCGTCTCAGAGTAGGAGTACTAATCTAGGATCAGGTACCCCCTGTCTATATCATCTAATTCATTACTATCTAGAAGGAAATCCTAATTTCAGCACTACTAATCTGAGACTGTTGGTGAATATGGGCCCAGCTCTCTTGCCGAAGCACAGCATGAAAAGAGTTAGGGTCATCTCCTTGTAAGGACAGAGTAGTGTCCTCCCTGCCCCATGCCCACACACCTTGCTGTACATGAACCTCTGCAGCTCCAGCTCAGCAATGCCCAGCTGTCCATCCTCCTCAGTGAGACACCAGCGGGCCTGGGCAAAGCAGATCTCTGTCCTGCGAACCACACTCACGTCCTCCGGGGGCTTACGCAGCTCCAGCTTATTGGCCCTCTGCAGCTGGAAGTCTTTAAAACATCTGGGAGCAGAGCGAGACATACAGAGAAGAACACAGGAGACATGAGTGTGGTTGGCAGAACTTCCCATGGTTGGCTGAGTAGTTTCCTAGTCCTTGAAATGATGGTGTGTGTGTGTGTGTGTGTGGCGGTGTTGGGCTGACCTGATGAGGAAGTTGAGGTCCTCACTCTTCATCTGCATGTCAGTCTTCTTCTGGTTGAGCTGGTTCTGTAGCCTCACGTAGATCTCTAACAGCTCATCTCCTCTCAGCTCCTCAGGCTGGACCTTAGGCAGGTCATACACACACCACACAGGTCAAATACACACTCACCATGTAGATATTTCAGAGTTTAGGGATTCATAACTCAGGGATGTGTTTATTCCCACTCTAGATTATAATTGTATAAAGTAAAATCGAATACAACTGTATCGTCTCTCCCATCGGAATTACATTCAACTTTCACCTCACAGGTAACAGTGCTGAAATCAGCCATTGCCTCCACACACAGGGCCTATGAGAAGAGTGTGTATGTCAGTCTGTCCAATGGCTCACCCTGATATTGGAGTAGATCTGTTTCTCCAGAAGTCTGATCTGGGCCACGTGCTGCCTGACAGCCTCCTGCAGGTATAGAATGTTGCTGCGCTGCTCCTCTGGGTTACTGGAGATCTCCAGCTGGAAACGCACTTGCTGCTTCTTCTCACTGTGCTCCTGAGGACAGAGCCCACACACAACATGGTTAGAGGATAGGACAGGAGGCATCCCAAATGGCACCTTATTTAAAGCCCTGGTCAAAAGTCATGCACTACATAGAGAATATCATGCCATTTGGGACGCAAAGGAACTTGTAAAGTTAAGAGATTCAGCTATCATACAGTAAGGGGTGAATCCAAAGTTCCACTCAAGTAAAAATGTCACTTAGTCTCCCATTGACCTCAATGCATGAGTGAAAATTTGACTTAAGTGGGAGTTAGGATTCACCCCTTACACAGTTGCAAATGCTATAGGACAAAACACTGCCTAGTCAGATGTTGACATCTCGTTAGCTTGCGTTTGGGCTCAACGTGCAGCAGTAGGTTGTTGACAATGTCCAGGATCATAGCATACTGCACAGGCTTGGTGGAGATCTCCAGGTCATGGTGAATGAGGGTGAAGGTGTCCACAGCCCTGGATGGTATCTTTCCTCCCACTCTACTAAGTCAAAGGGCTCAAGCCTTTACACTCAATTACACAGCAAAAAACGGTCAGCATGTTCCAACACTGTATTTGAGGATGTAGGTTGCCTCAGAATGAAATAGAACACAGCAAGTCTTCCTTCTCGTTGTGCCGTAGCTCTGGGGGTTTGATCTGCGTGGCCAGCTCAGGGTCGATGTCGTGGCTGTAGCCGATGTGGTACATGCGACAGCTGCAACGAGAGATGATACACTGGACCTGCTGGGTGTCATTCACCTGGGCCGGCTGGTTCCAGTCTGGATACACATAACAGAGAGGAAGTGTTACATTTACCTTGACACAAATTAAAAGGGTAATTCCACCACTTTTTAACCTTATCATCATCATAATCATGTGGAACTTTTAAACTACATAACATAAAATGTGCAGTTTACAAATATGTCAATACTTATGGTGCTGGAGATGGTGAATATAAATGTAAATTTCTTTGGGAATTCCCCCTTTCATTTTAAGGAAAGATTCAGATCAAGTTGAGATGTTCAGCTTTGCAGGGCCATGGTTTAAACAGAGTGCATTCTATGAAGTAGAGTGGATGTGTGAGGAGCAGAAGTACCTGTGGTGGTGCTGACCATGCCTCCAACAGCCTGACCACTCTCCATCAGCTCCAGCACGGAGTCCAGGTGACGCTTCCTGTGCTCCTCAATGTTTTTCAGACGCACCACACACAACCATGGTCAAAGCTATGACAGCACCCTGAATCTGAAAGACTAACTGCACAAATAAGCTCTCTGTATTGCACCTAATACAGAAATACTCTGTCATGTAACTTGGACTCGAGCCTGAATGTAAGCCATCATGAGCCATATGCAACACATATGCTCAATGCTACATTCAATGCTACAGATGATCATTTATGGTAGTTCCTGTTAAAGTGGCAATATAACTTTTTGGGCAACCTGACCAAATGTATATAGAAATGTGAGTCATATCTGTCACTCATTGAACCGTTAGATCTGTTCTACGTGCTCTATGCTTCCCCTTTGCTTCCCTTCCCCTAAGTTCTGTTTTTGCGTTTAACTTTCTTTCTTTTTTTTTTTTTTTTACAGCTGAAAATTCAACATGTTTGGTTATGGAAAATATATTTCCCAGTGGTTTAGATGTTACAATGATTCTCAACACTATACTTGCTTTGTCGCAAACTGGAACTAGGCAAACTATTAGAATTTTCGAAACCAGGAAATGGCAGAGCGATTTCTGCATAGTGCATCTTTCAGAGCCTGTTAATAATGGTTTCACTGGCCCACCTCAAGCCACAGCTGCCAGTCCTCCTGCTCTGAGGGGTTGGGTTCCATGGTGACAAAGTACTGCATGCTGTCCAGCAGACAGGTCCAAGTGGTCTTCTGCTTGAGGGTGTCGCTGTACCAGGCCGGGTGATGCTCACACTGCAGCACCTGGGCCTTGGCAGCAGACACCAGCAGTCAGCCAGCTGTCTCTGTGCCACGCAACATCATCTACAGACAGACAGCAGAGCAGGATTATAACCCTGGAGACTGGAGTGTCACATGCTAAATAAAATGCTAGATTGGCAGAACATTTTATATTAGAATGTTGCTAAAAAATAGAACAAGTTCTGTTTTCAGTATCGCTAAGGATCCGAAATGACTGAGACGCAGAACATTCTTTCCATATTTGTCTTTGTCCAATAAGGTCCTGTTAGCAAACAGAATTGTTAACTTCTGGGGCATTAAAAGTGTGATTGGTCCACTGCTCTTTACAATCTTAATCTGATTTGCCATGAACCTAAAGTCCCAGACTAGTTGTACCTGACAGTTGACCAGCTCAATGAACCAGTTGCGGATGTAGACGTCGTCTGTCTGGCAGGCAGCGATGCCACACAGCTGATCACTCACACCAGAGTCCTCCTTTGAGAACACCACAAACGTATCACTCTCTGCAATTAGCTTCTGCTGCATGGATGTCCCTGCAGAGAGAGGAGGATGGAAGAGTGGAAGAAACAAAGGTAGTAATTTATCACATTGAATGACCATTCATATGGCCTGGCTGGTCTAACAGTAATGCTGCAGCATCTGGCATACATATCTAGTGTTGACATATGTACCAAAGGCCGGTTTCGAACCTCTCTCTTTATTTGTCCACTGTCATCCTCTCACCATCTGTTCAGTAAAATCTGAAAATCACTTAAAAGAAAATCACATGAAAGACCATTCATTCACAAGGAATTAGGCTGCACTTCTGTTACTCCAGGGGAAACATCCTACCTTCGTACAGGCTCTTCTCAGGGCGGCTGGTGCTGGGCATGGTTGTGGTGGAGGGGGCTGTGCTGTGGCCGACAGAGTAGTTGGACAAAGAGCGCTTGAGCTTCTTGGCAGCTTGCAGTGTAGCGTTTATCCTCAGGCCCTTCAGAGCCTCTGTGGAGAGGTTCCTCTTGAGAACGGCTTCCTTCTTGTAGCCGTCGTACAGACCGACCGCTATGTTCCTGTTAGTGGTGGTCCAGGAGGCTCGCAGGTCAACCAGGCACAGCTTGTGGGTGTACGGGGCATTCACCTCATCTTTTGGGTTCACCTCCTGCCACAATGAGAAACACCATTTATACACTTTACATTTTTACAAGAGATCTAGCTATGCCTTTTGATTGAAGAACTACAAATGAAGGGTTGAGACAGAACAAATATAATTCATTTAAAGCTATTGTGTTTGTGTCCCAACTGGCACCCCAATGTCCCTGGTCAAAAGTAGTGAACGACATAGGGAATAGGGTGCAAATGGAGACGCAGTCTGTGCCATCAAATTTAGGGTGTCTACCATCCCCTCCCCATAGTCTTACCTTCTCCATACAGTTTCTCTGGCAACTGAAGGAGGACAGGCCGAGCAAGTGAGTCTTCTTCACCTGGGCGTTGATCTGGTGGTCGGCCGTCTCGTCCCAGGCGGAGGCCATGAGGTGCACCGTCATCAGGGACAGCTCTGAAACCATCTGGTTCACGTTCCACTCTGAGATCAGCCTCATCACCGTGCCCGCTGAGAGGACAGACAGACGACGTGCACAGACACACTCACGAGTTAGACTAACAGGTAGGCTGGCTGTTCAACAACTCAGTCTCAAATAATACCCAATTCCAAATATAGTGCACTACTTTAGAGTAGGACACTAATGTATATGGGAAGATGTAATAAAACATTGGCCCTAAAAACATTGTGTGATTGTATAAATAGAGTGTGGCATTACTATGCCTGTGTTGTGCCAGCTCTTTCTACCCTGTGGGATGAGTCTCTGAGCCCCTCTGGTGAAGACGTGGCCTTTGCTGCACTCCACCTGGATGCCCCTCTACTGAGCGAAGAAGGCCCAGTAATGCACCTGGGGAGGTCATTGGGGTCACTGTCTTAGGGTCATTGTCCTGAGTGCTCTGGAGCAGGTCTTCAAGGATCTCTTCAAGGATCTCTCTGTACTTTGGACCCTTTAACTTTCCCTCAATCCTAACTACTCTCAGTCCGTTGCTGAAAAAACATCCCCACAGCATGATGCTGCCACCCCCATGCTTCATCGTAGGGATGGTGCCAGGTTTCCTCCAGACGTGACGCTTGACATTCAGGCCAAAGAGTTCAATCTTGGTTTCATTAGACCAGATAATCTTGTTTCTCTTGGTCAGAGTCCTTTAGGTGCCTTTTGGTGGACGGTCATGTGCCTTTTACTGAGGAGTGGCTTCCATCTGCCCACTCTACCACTCAGGCCTGATTGGTGGAGTGTTGCAGAGATGGTTGTCCATCTGGAAGGTTCTCTCATCTCCACAGAGGAACTCTGGAGCTCTGTCAGAGTGACCATTGGGTTTTTGGTCACCGCCCCGACCAAGGCCCTTCGCTCAGTTTGGCCAGGCGGCCAGCTCTAGGAAGAGTCTTGGGGGTTCCAAACTTCTTCCATTTAAGAATGATGAAGGCCACTGTGTTCTTGGGGAACTTCAGTGCTGCAGAAATGTTTTATTACCCTTCCCCAAATCTGTGCCTCAACACAATCCTGTCTCGGAACACTACGGACAATTCCTTCGACCTCATGGTTTGTTTTTTTGCTCTGACATGCACTGTCAACTGTGGGACCTTATATAGGACAGGTGTGTGGCTTTCCAAACCACGTTCAATCAGGTGGACTCCAATCAAAGTGAGGGGGTCTGAATACTTTCCAAATGCACTGTATGTGATCGTCCGGTGTGTGTCTATTGCCAACTGTTAAAAATACAAGTTTTGATCTCAAAAAACGAGGATCGCGTTTCATTGAAACACTTGACTCACATTTGAAATCGCAGTAGAACTTGAGTGGTGGCATGTTCCTGTGGATGGTTACATCTCCCCATGGCTGGCCTAGTGGCAGCATCTGCCTGTGGCGAGCCCGTCCTGCTCGGTCCCGATCAGACGGCCTGACAGCTCCCAGTCCCGAATCTCAAACAGGTAACGAGGATAGTCCCGGATTCTCACTGGCGCAGGGGGAAAAATAATTTAGTATAAAGATAATATTATCAATATTAATATAAACAATTAAGGTATGGAGCAATGGTCAAATGTAGTGCACTATAAAAAGGTAATTGTGTTCCATTAGGGACACAATCCCATCACTCACCCAAGAAGGCGGTGAGGTTGAACTTGATTGCCCGGCACCACGAGGGGGAGCCCGTCTCTGGGGAAGGGGCTGACTCCATCGATGTCCCTCAGCTGCTCGCGGACGCGCTCCGGCCCGTGGAGGGACTGGTCGGCCAGGGCCACCAGCTCCAGGTCAGAAGAAACTTCCTCATGGGCGTGTTGGAGTAGAGGCGACGGGAGCGCTGGATGTAGATCTCTATGCGCAGGCAGCAGTTCTCTGTGCTGCTTTGGTAGGTCAGTCACTTGGAGCTCTGCTTTCTCTCGTCCTTCATCAGCTCGTAGTTGTCCCTCAGCTTGATCTCAAACACGTCATCCAGGAAGACGAAGGAGAACTGTCTGATCTTGAAGACCAGATCTGGGGGCAGACGCTGGAAGCCTGGGATCTGGCTGGGGCTGATGTGCAGGGATTTGAGCAACTTCTGAATGCTGATGAACTTGTCAAAGGAGTTGGAGAAGTTGTACTGTTAGGGGAACTCCACAGCCAGGCAGAGGCAGGTTGTGTCAGGTGGAGAGGAAGGGAAAGAGGTGGCGTTGGTCCATGGCCTGATTAGGGCGCGTCTGGACCTCCAAGCCCTTGAAGGAAAAAATGTTGCTGCCGTCGAAGTTGAGAAACATGTGGGGCGAGCGGACTTTCATGGAGCCGGAGTGAGTGGAGGGGGACAGGGCGTCTGTGTGCAGCAGAAGGTAGTTGTGCTCCGTTACCTAGGCTGTGAAGCGGGTTCTGCCCAGGTCCTTGACCCTGCTGTGGGCTGTAGAAGTCTTAGTAGATCCAGTCTCTGGTGGATCTGCTAAACTCTCCCTTTCCTCTGTCAGGCCTAGAGAGTCACACAGAGTATCCCAGCAACCCTGGCTCTCTGTCACGTGGTGATACATAAACATGTGGTCTGATGGCGTCCACTGCAGTGCCAGCTCCTCTTGACACTGGACCTGCACAAGGGAAGAGAACGATGCATGCGAACTTATCTGAATAACACTGTCAATCAAGAAGACGGAATAGGACTGATAAGCCTGATGGACTGATGGTAGGATGAGTAACTGTAAGCTACCTCCACGTTCCCAGTAGTGACGTGGTAGCAGACGGCCAAGATGGCGACGCTGAGGATAGGGTTGGGGGTTTGGGCTGAGGGACAGCAGGGCTCAATGGTCTCTGTGAGAGCCTTCACCACAGACACGCACACACCCTGGACAGACACCGTGGAGCTTTCTGCCGAGTCTTGGGCCTTCACTGTGTCCACCCACAAAGACACAGCTGCTAGTACAACACAGGAGCCAATTACCATACTCAATGTAGGCCTAGTCAGAGATGGATATTAAAAGGTGCATCCAAAATGCACCTTATTTCTTATATCCCTCAAACTCAACTCTGGACTGGAAGTCGGTGCCACTGCATTTGTTCCATTGTTCCCCTCTAAATCAGAGTGATTTAGAACTTGGACACCAGGTGCAGAAAACCTGCAGGCTCCGGACCTCGTACGGTAAGAGTTGAGTACCCCTGCCCTATATAGTGCACTAATTTTGACCAGGGGCCATAGGGTTGTGGTCAAAAGTAGTGAACTATATAGGGGATAGGGTGCCATTTTGGATGCAAACCCTAAACAGCACTTCCCATTTAACTTGCCTGCTACATTGGAGAGTGTGAACACGTTGACATCCTCCAGGTTACACTCAATCTTAAAATAAAAGGCGCCATGACTGGGGGATGTTGTCCCATCAACAAGGACAGGTACAGGCACCACATCTGTCTGCTCTGAGGCCTCCAGCAGCTGTCCAGGTTACAGAGGGACAGTAGGCGGGACAGGCACAGGGCACAGGTCTCTGACACATCCAGCTGTAGGCCCCTCACACTGGACTCCACACTCACACTCTCAGAATGGCTACTGGACTCACTCTGGGGCTTGTTGAAGCTCCCCTGGGGTGACAGAGACAACAAAGATAACAACAATGGCTGGTATAGTATTGGTCAAATACTAAATCAGGGCTGTGATCATCAGGTCAATAGAGGAAAAGAAGGGTGTTTTTAGAGCGGGGGTGTCAAACTCATTCTATGGAGAGCCTAGTGTCTGGGGGTTTTAGGTTTTTCTTTTCGATGAAGACCTAGACAACCAGGTGAGGAGAGTTCCTTACTATTAGTGAACTTATTTCATCAATCAAGTATAAGGGAGAAGTGAAAACCCGCAGACACCCGGCAATCTGTGGAATGAGTTTGACCCGTGGTTTAGAGGTCAAATTCAACGATTTCTGAATAAATGGTCATTTCAGATAAGTAGGAATTCCTGTAGCCTGATTTTGGTGTTCTTCATCACATCATTGGAACCCAGCTGAAACCTTGGGGAGTAGTAGTGAGTGAGTAACCCTAAATAGTTATTGCCTACCTTGTATGCCTGCAGTGTAAGGGAGTCGAGGATGAAGCCCAGGGCGAAGGGAGGAGTGTCTCCCAGACACATTGACATTGGACACTGAGGAGCTGATCATCACTGGGGTGTCCAGGTGGGGGAAGTTCCTGTAGGACGGGAGGGTATGCAAATACTCCACTGGACTACACACCACAATACACCACCAGACACAACAGAAACATGAGGATGCAGACAGGAGAGGATTAGAGTGTTAATCAATATCAAAAAGAAACCATGTTATAGGGCCAAGTTAGTAATGTATGTTTTTGGATATTGTCTTTATATCCGTTTCAAGCAATCAACTGGTGTGCTTGACATTCTCCAGTCTGGTTTGTCAGTTGAAAATGCTAATACCTCTTTCTATGAGCTGTTTTCCTATGAATAAGCTGTTCCCATGGAAACAGGTCTAGCCAATGGGAGAACTCCTGGTGACGGTAGTGGATGATGCAGGTGTTGACTGTGACTGGCCCTGAAATGTCCACTGATGTCACCTGGGGACATGAGTGGGAGATAAGCAGGAGACTTCAGAACAAACGTATTTCTTACGAGAGATCAAATATCAAATATACATATTTGCAAAAAGCTATGTTGATGCAATGCAACGATGAAAACTAGTAACCATATCAATCAAATTCACACCACTCACTTGCAAGACAGTCCTGAGGGTGTTAAGGCAAAGGATTCTCTGTCTGCTCTGGGAGAGGAGAAGCCCATCTGATGATACACAAACAAGGAATGGATATTTTCCCCACCCTTCCAGACCCTCTCATCCCCTCCTCTATGGCTACATCCAAAATGGCAACCTATTCCCTATATAGTGCACTATGTAGGGAATAGATTGCCATTTGTGACACACTTCTTTCTGGTGCCAAGCTCTCCACTCACCCTCCAGAAGTAGCTCCAGGCTGCTCTGAGGGAAGCTCACCTCAGAGGTGAAGCTCCTGAGCGACAGCTGCTCGTCCTCACGTCCGATGATTCAGATATAGTCAAAGGATGAAGAAAATGGAATAACAGAAACACAGACCAACACAGAACATATAATTCATATTAACTCCATGTCCTATGACTCACCTTTTCTGGCTGTGCATGGACAGGGTTATACAAGTATTCTCAAACTTCACGCTGACCTTCTGGGGCACCAGCTGATGAAACTGTTCCACTGCTTCAGTCTGGAAAAACTTGTCCTTTCCACATTGTAAAAGAAAATGACAGACAGAAGTGGTTGTGAATAATGAATCTCCGAATGGTTCTCAAAATGACCTCACAGCAACCATACAATAACACCATGTCTGCATGTCAAATGGCACATTTCTCCCTAAAGTAGTGCACTATATAGGGAATAAGGTGCCCTTGGGACGCAACCCATTGCCCTTTCTCACCATCTGCAGAGAGAGTGCTCTCCAGAGGAGGAGGTGGAAGCAGTAGCTGGCTGAGGAACAAGCCCTCGTGCAGCTCAGCCAGCAGTGTTCTCACACACAGGGCCGGTCGGCCTGGACCCAGCTCTGGTAGGCTGACATCCCCAGACAGCACCAGGCTCAGGGACGTCTCTGGCAGACATGTATCCTGCTGAGCAGTCAGTTGAGATAATGCAGTGAAATACATTCTGTTAAGTAACACTTCTTTAAAGAGAGACACTCAAAAGACTGCTATGTTTACATGGGAAAAAACTCCACTTGCCAATTGACTGATTTTAAGCACTTTGCTGCTTAGCTGCCCCACAGAAAAGTCCCAGGCCAACCTGTAATGAAAGTTTGAGAAATTGATATGAAAAATCATGAACATTTAAACAGTCAGGATAACAAGATAAGACCGATCTGTTTAGATGACTTTAGAGTGTGTGGAGGTTTAATACCTTTTGCCCTGATGGTTGAGCAGTAGGTCAATACTTGAGGTGGTCATGTACCATAGACTCTGACAGGGCTAGGTTTAACACCATCATGTTGATGGAGTCAATATGGAAGGACAGCAGCTGATGTCCTTCCATGCCCCTGAACAGGCAGTTAACCCACTGTTCCTAGGCCGTCATTGAAAATAAGAATTTGTTCTTAACTGACTTGCCTAGTTAAATAAAGGTAAATAAAAGTAAATAAGTGAAAGGGCCCGTGAATCATTCAACAGTACAAGGTTGTGAACTGTGTGTTTGTTTCTCAGGAGGTGCCTGGCGTTGTGTGTGGGCGAGACTAGAGTGAGAGTGGACCTGCAACAGCCTCTGAGACCTTGGGTGCCTAAGAGCTGTGATGGAGGAGAGTCAGGGAAGGTTCCTCTTAGCCCCGCAACCCTGCGGTTTATCTCCCAGGTAGGGACCAACAAAGAACTGTTTATATAAGAATGCTACTCACAAAATATTTCATGAAATAAGTGCTCTCAGTTCACTCAGCTGCTGTCTGGGCTAGGTTTAACACCATCATGTTGATGGAGTCAATATGGAAGGACAGCAGCTGATGTCTTTATTTACCTTTATTTAACTAGGCAAGTCAGTTAAGAACAAATTATTAATTTCAATGACGGCCTAGGAACAGTGGGTTTACTGTCTGTTCAGGGGCAGAACGACATATTTGTACCTTGTCAACACGGGGATTTGAACTTGCAACCTTTCAGTTACTAGTCCAACGCTCTAACCACTAGGCTACCCTGCCGCCCCAAAGGGCAAGAAGGCTGATAGATATGCAATTATGTTATGAGATATGAGGTCATAAGATTGTTTTTAAGACATGTTTATACACTCACGGTTCTGGTTTAAAAGTTTGCTTGAAATCCATATCCTGTCTATTTCCTGAAATAAACACGGAGAAATGCACCTGTTCCTTCCTACCCTTCGTTTGCAGCTGCTGTTGCTGACTCAACGGCTAGGAGGTATGACTTCTGTCGTGAATAGTGGACGATCCACACTCACCGGAGTGAAAAGCGGTTGATGGCCTCGTCCACTGATCGTCGCCGCTGTGGAAGTGGGTGATTGCTATGGTCCCATGGTTTCTCTCGACTCACCCGGCTCCAGGATAGATTTGGACTCTTCAAACATACCCGAATCGCTATATGCGATCCCTGACTCTACTTCTGGTACCCAACCTGTTTTAATTAGTTCCCTGCATCCAGTGCAGGCGGGAGGGATTGTTAATTGCGCTACCGAACTGCCACTAATCAAAACGGCCTAAACCCAGCCATCAGTGTCAATCAATCAATCAAATTTTATTTATATAGCCCTTCGTACATCAGCTGATATCTCAAAGTGCTGTACAGAAACCCAGCCTAAAACCCCAAACAGCAAGCAATGCAGGTGTAGAAGCACGGTGGCTAGGAAAAACTCCCTAGAAAGGCCAAAACCTAGGAAGAAACCTAGAGAGGAACCAGGCTATGTGGGGTGGCCAGTCCTCTTCTGGCTGTGCCGGGTGGAGATTATAACAGAACATGGCCAAGATGTTCAAATGTTCATAAATGACCAGCATGGTCCAATAATAACAAGGCAGAACAGTTGAAACTGGAGCAGCAGCACAGTCAGGTGGACTGGGGACAGCAAGGAGTCATCATGTCAGGTCGTCCTGGGGCACGGTCCTTGGGCTCAGGTCCTCCGAGAGAGAGAGAGAAAGAAAGAGAGAATTAGAGAGAGCATATGTGGGGTGTCAATCACTCTCGAGTCATCTGGGACCCACGAGCTAAGCCCAAGGGACTACTAGGGGGGCACTTGAACATGCGTAGTGTCATTCCAAAAAGTGACCAAATTCAACATCTACTCACAGGCTCCAACCTTGACTAACTCTGCCTCTCAGAGACATGGCTCCATAAAACCTCTCCATATGCTGCTTTGATTGAGCCTGGCTACAATGTTTTCAGGAGAGACAGGACTGAAGGAAGAGGAGGGGGTGTGATGATTTACAATAAAGAACATATCCGATGTAAACAAATTGAGTGGTCATGTGATAATGAACTAGAATGTATTGGCCTGAACGTTACACTGTCTCCCCAAGTGTATTTTACCCTTATTGGAATGTATAGACCACCTTCCACCAAAAGTGTGTTTTTTGATCAGTTTAATAACATGCTTAGGGAATGTGACTTTGGGAACGAGGTAATCTTAATGGGAGATTTTAACATTAATTATGAAGACAAGTTTTGTAGGAAAACCCACAAACGGATCACTAATACCTTTGACCTTACACAGCTAGTTAAAGGGCCAACCAGGGTGACTTGTTGCTCTAAAACACAGATTGATTTGGTGTTCAGTAATAAACCAGAGAGAGTGACTAAATCATTCAATATGGTTACTGCGCTATCTGATCATAATCTGACACTTATAGCCAGAAAGCTGTCTAAGAGCAGGTTTAACCTCTCTACTGTTAGAAAGCCGGATCAACTAAGACCTAAGAGTGAATTGAGCTATTTTGAAAAAGCAAATTAAGGGAATTAACTGGAATGATCACTTGTCCTATACAGACGTGGAAGCTGATTGTCAGGTTTTTCTATCCACAATCCAGACTACAATAAATGGTTTCCTAAAGAAAATCAAATCCAAACCTGGCCAAAAGAGCACTCTTCCTTGGCTAAATGGAGAAATCTGGAAATTGATGAAAGAACGAGATTATGCTCTAAAAATAGCCCTAAGATCCAATTTAGAGCATGACAGACATAGGTTTACCATGTCGAGAAATAAGGTGATGAAAGAAATCAGACAGGCCAAGGCAAACTTTTTTATTAACATAATTGGTGAAGCAAAGGGAAATTCTAAACTGATCTGGGAGAATCTAAAAAAGTTAACAGGGAAAGACCATAGTAACACTGCAAAAAGACTAGAAATCATGGTGAATAACAATCTAACACAGGATGCAGTCAAAATCGCAATAGCCTTCAATTCCTACTTTATTGACCCTGTCAGGGTACTGACACAGAACCCATCCACTGGTTTCTTGGGCTCAGTGCTAGTAAATGATGCTCAACCTGTCTTCATCATAAGGGAGGTTTCTGAGTCAAAGGTGAACAAGGTGATTAGCTCACTAAAGACCTCTAAAGCCAAAGATGTGTTTGGGCCCGACTCTACCTTTCTTAAAAACTACAAAGAGTCTTGTTTTGTTGACGTTGAGTGTGAGGTTATTTTCCTGACACCACACTCCGAGGGCCCTCACCTCCTCCCTGTAGGTCGTCTCGTCGTTGTTGGTAATCAAGCCTACCACTGTTGTGTCGTCCGCAAACTTGATGATTGAGTTGGAGGCGTGCGTGGCCACGCAGTCGTGGGTGAACAGGGAGTACAGGAGAGGGCTCAGAACGCACCCTTGTGGGGCCCCCGTGTTGAGGATCAGCGGGGAGGAGATGTTGTTGCCTACCCTCACCACCTGGGGGCGGCCCGTCAGGAAGTCCAGTACCCAGTTGCACAGGGCGGGGTCTGTATGCTACGTCTTGCTTGTCCTATGTTGCTCTGTCTGTATGCTACGTCTTGCTTGTCCTATGTTGCTCTGTCTGTATGCTATGTCTTGCTTGTCCTATGTTGCTATTGTCTGTATTGTAATTGTTTTTAATAACCTTTCCAGGGACTGCAGTTGAAAATTAGCCGGCTGGCTAAAACCGGCACTTTTACTGAAACGTTGATTAATGTGCACTGTCCCTGTAAATAAAAATAAACTCAACAAACTCAATAAGAGTTCAAAGTTCATACCATTCGCAACCAAAGCTCACGCTGATGTTGGCTTTGTTCTGTAGTTATTATCTGAACCATTCTGACATCGGACCGTAGTCCTCACATCCTCGGAACAGGAGGTTATATTGTCGTCAAGGCTTTATATAGTGGAGCGAGAAGGGTGTGTCTGAAAAGTTTTATAACCCATGACTATTCACAGGGGCGGGCCACTGATTGAGCAGAGCCCGAACCTTGTCTTGTCTGTAAAATCTGATAAGTTACACTTTGCTAGCTCTAGGGCCAGACTGTGGTAAGCTAACGTTCGCTAACTTGCTTCAGTACCTGTCACAAAAAAAGTTTGAAGGAAACGATAACGTTAGCTAGCTGGCTAAGAAATATGGAACGCTAGCAATGGTTCACCGCTTCGAGTACCGAGTTAGCTAACTATACTCACATCATTAACAGTAGTCAGTTATTAGCTAACTAACGTTAGTTGGCTAGGTAAATAGCCTCGTAACATTAGCTAGCTACCGCGTCAATTGAAACCAATGTTGGCAAACTTGGTAATTAGGGGGCTAGCTAACAAGTATTATCCCCTTTTCACCTTGTCGAACATCTGAATGTGTCAAATGTTCTCATCCCGCCCGGAGGGTTCTTATCTTCATTACATTTTCAGTGGCAAAGCAGCATCAGCATCATCTTCTAGGTGTGTTGTCTACACTGTAAACAGAGACGCAATGAGAAAAAAAAAGTCAATGGTCCACTAATTTGTAACCCGGAATACCAAACGCCTCACACTCAACCCACCTTTCACCTAGCCATATTGCACTTAATCCTTTTCAATCAGTGAACAATTATTTACTATGTTTCTCCCTTTATTATGCAGCATAACCACTCAAGAACAGCAGTTTAAAAATGAACTAGACACTTTCTTATTCAGTGTCATTCATCTCATGCCAAAGAAAGGGGATCACTAAAAAATGATAGTTGGAGTGAGTTGTTAGCAAAGGTGAGGCAGTTCTCCCATCTTCAAGAAAATGTTAATGCCATCCCCTTTTTATATTGCTCAGTTTGATTTTCCCATTTTATAGTTCAATGAGCATGACATGACACAGCTTCTACACCACAAGAGATATGCATATACCCCCTCGTTTCATTGTTTTTTCAACCAAGGGCCGCCCACCAATATCTGCACATTTCACATAACTTTACCTACAATTTGGCAGTGTGAGGACTTCACATGGATATTACTCTTCACCATAAATGCACTGTTCTCATGAAGTCACAAGTATTCGTGTTTTACTCATGTCATTGAGCTGAAGAGGTACAATTATTTTCAATGCATACACAAACAAGGTTAATATAAGTGGTTTATGATCATCAAGCGTCTGCCACAGTATGACTCAAATACAGCTACACTTTCAGTCTCATTCTAAGCATCTCAAAATAATACTTCTGGTTGAGTAAAATCTACTGACATTGTGCCGCTGGAAGGGTAATGCCATATATGGGGCAAAAGGTTGGAAATGTCCAGAAGACCCATGATGGCTAAGCTATGTTCTTCGCACTTATGCTGAAGCCTTCTGCTTGTTGTGCTTGGCAAACCAGTCATCGCTTTTATCTTCAGCCATAGCCTGAAAATAAATTAGGGTAAAAGATTAAGAGCATGTACTCTGCGATAATGAAAAGTATTGTTTAATTTGTATAATATTTCTAAATACCAACCTTATCCAGCAACGCATTTCCACTGGGGTCCATCTGGGAGAGTTGTCTGAATGCCTCATCTCCCACAAAGCAGATCTCATGGGCATCCTAGAAGACAGATGACCACAGTTATGTGAGAATTTATAATGAATCAAGTCTACCCATGTTAATAATTTTGTAAGGCACTCACTGGATCAGCCAAAATGACCACTTCTACTGTTGCCTTCCCAGGGGTGTCCAGGCTAACCAAGGGAGTAAGGATTTTCTGGTTCTCTTTTGTCATCAGGGCTTCAAGATCTGCCAACTAAAAATAATAAAACAAATAGTTGAATATTGCTTTCTGTGTGCATGTATGTAAAGAATCAGTTGGGGCAAATAATTTAAGAATTTAAAGCATTGTATAGACCACTTTGTTTTGCTAACTTTGCCGCACAAGGGCGATGTGCGCAAGTTGGTGGCAGAACAAGGGGGAGTTTTTATAGAACACCAGAAAAAAATAGCCTCTATTTACAGTGACTTACGAAAGTATTCACCCCCGTTGGCATTTTTCCTACTTTGTTGCATTACAACCTGGTATTAAAATGGATTTTTGGGGTTTTGTATCATTTGATTTACACAACATGCCTACCACGTTGAAGATGCAAAATATTTGTGAAACAAACAAGAAATAAAAGACAAAAAAATTATGAAAACTTGAGCGTGCATAACTATTCACCCCCCCTCCAAAGTCAGTACTTTGTAAAGCCGCCTTTTGCAGCAATTACAGCTGCAAGTCTCTAGGGGTGTCTATAAGTTTGGCACATCTAGCCACTAGGGTTTTTGCCCATTCTTCAAGGCAAAACTGCTCCAGCTCCTTCAAGTTGGATGGGTTCCGCTGGCGTACAGCAATCTTTAAATCATACCACAGATTCTCAATTGGATTGAGGTCTGGGCTTTGACTAGCCATTTCAAAACATTTAAATGTTTCCCCTTAAACCACTCAAGTGTTGCTTTAGCAGTATGCTTAGGGTCATTGTCCTGTTGGAAGGTGAACCTCTGTCCCAGTGTCAAATCTCTGGAAGACTGAAACAGTTTTCCCTCAAGAATCTCCCTGTACATAGCACCACCCATCATTCCTTCAATTCGGACCAGTTTCCCGGTCCCTGCCGATGGTGTTCTCAGGGTGATGAGAGGTGTTGGATTTGCGCCAGACATAGCGTTGTCCTTGATGGCCAAAAAGCTCAATTTTAGTCTCATCTAACCAGAGTACCTTCTTCCATATGTTTGGGGAGTCTCCCACATGCCCTTTGGCAAACACCAAACGTGTTTGCTTATTTTTTAAATTTAAGCAATGGCTTTTTTCTGGCCACTTCCGTAAAGCGGTCCTATGGACAGATACTCCAATCTCCGTTGTGGAGCTTTACAGCTCCTTCAGGGTTATCTTTCGTCTTTGTCGCCTCTCTGATTAATGCCCTCCTTGCATGGTCCATGAGATTTGGTGGGCAGCCCTCTCTTGGCAGGTTTGTTGTGCCATATTCTTTTCATTTTTTAAATAATGGAATTAATGGTGCTCCATGGGATGTTCAAAGTTTTGGATATTTTTTTATGACCCAACTCCAGAACTTTGTCCCTGAACTGTTTGTACTTCTCCAGAACTTTGTCTCTGACCTTCAACCAGTAAAATGGCTCTTTGGCTAGCTTTTGCTACAGCCTGTATCAATGAGCGTTAGTATTGTAGCTAACAACTGCTGCATCCAAAATAGTTATTTTGCTAAGATCACAACCAAATATAATCGTAGTGACTGTTCAAGCAAGAATCAAAACATAACTGTATGCGTATGAGAACCCAAAAAAGTCTTTGTTGAATGGGCACAGATGGCGATGGCTTTCTTACTGCGGCCAAGAGTCGGGCGCATCTGCGCGTGACGTCAGTGTGTCATGTACTGGAAAAGGATCTATTACTTCACCTGCTCACGTGGACAAGAGAACGCTATCCGCCCGAAGGCTGTCCCATGATCTACTGTCCCACTAATGTTGTGAAGCTCTAGTTTACACTGCAAATATAGAGAAAAACACACACCTAGCATTAGCACCATCTTATCAATTCATGCAAAAACCCAGTCGCATTCTAAGTGTAGAACACAGGAGGTTGCTGAGGGGAGGAAGGCTCATAATGTCCGTAACGGAGCAAATGGAATGGCATCAACCACATGGAAACCTTTTGTTTGATGTATTTGATACCATTCCACCTCATCCATTACCACGAGTTCATTCCCCCCAATTAAGGTACCACCACGGACCTGAGTGTCTGCAAATCCCATCAGCACAGTCTTCTCCTCATGTCTCTCTATCACCTTCATCCCCAAAAGGGAGGACCAGTAGTGTGTTGATTTCTGCAGATCAGACACTGCCAGACACACCTTCTGTACAGGATCTTTAACCAAGTGAAAAACAGATAAACATTCACAATATACAGGTACATGCCAAATGAAAGGAAACGAGGGACACAAAGTATTCTGAAAGCAGGTGCTTGCAAACAGGTGGGGTTCCTGAGTTAATTAAGCAATTAACATCCCATCATGCTTAGGGTCACGTATAAAAATGCTCAATTGCCCCTTATTTTGGCTACCATGGCTAGCAGAAGAGATCTGTCTTTACTGAAGACTCAACTCTTCAGTGGGTCATATGATTGAGTGTAGTCTGGCCCAGGAGTGTGAAGGTGAACGGAAAGGCTCTGTTGCAACGAACCGCCCTTGCTGTCTCTGCCTGGCCGGTTCCCCTCTCTCCACTGGGATTCTCTACCTCTAACCCTATTACAGGGGCTGAGTCACTGGCTTACTGGTGCTCTTTCATGCCGTCCCTAGGAGGGGTGCGTCACTTGAGTGGGTTGAGTCACTGATGTGATCTTCCTGTCTGGGTTGGCGCTCCCCCCTTGGGTTGTGCCGTGGCGGAGATCTTTGTGGGTTATACTCTGCATTGTCTCAGGATGGTAAGTTGGTGGCTGAAGACATCCCTCTAGTAGTGTTGGGGCTGTGCTTTGGCTAAGTGGGTGGGGTTATATCCTTCCTGTTTGGCCCTGTCCGGGGGTATCATCGGATGGGGCCACAGTGTCTCCTGGCCCCTTCTGTCTCAGCCTCCAGTATTTATGCTGCAGTAGTTTATGTGTCAGGGGGCTAGGGTCAGTTTGTTATATCTGGAGTACTTCTCCTGTCTTATCCGGTGTCCTGTGTGAATTTAACTATGCTCTCTCTAATTCTCTCTTTCTCTCTCTGAGGACCTGAGCCCTAGGACCATGCCTCAGGACTACCTGGCATGATGACTCCTTGCTGTCCCCAGTCCACCTGGCCGTGCTGCTGCTCCAGTTTCAAATTTTCTGCCTGCCTATGGAACCCTGAACGTGCTACCTGTCCCAGACCTGCTGTTTTCAACTCTCTAGAGACAGCAGGAGCGGTAGAGATACTCTTAATGATCGGCTATGAAAAGCCAACTGACATTTACTCCTGAGGTGCTGACTTGCTGCACCCTCGACAACTACTGTGATTATTATTATTTGACCATGCTGGTCATTTATGAACATTGTGGCCATGTTCTGTTATCTCCACCTGGCACAGCCAGATGAGGACTGGCCACCCCTCATAGCCTGGTTCCTCTAGGTTTCTTCCTAGGTTTTGGCCTTTCTAGGGAGTTTTTCCTAGCCACCGTGCTTCTACACCTGCATTGCTTGCTGTTTGGGGTTTTAGGCTGGGTTTCTGTACAGCACTGTGAGATATCAGCTGATGTAAGAAGGGCTATATAAATACATTTAATCTGTGACTTTGAAAGAGGGCTATCAAAGGAGCATAGGGGTTTTAAAGGGGTGGGTGTGTGTGTCAGTCACCAGATCTCAACCCTATTGAACACTTATGGGATATTCTGGAGTGGTGCCTGAGAGAGCATTTTCCACCACCATCAACAAAACACCAAATGATGGAATTTCTTGTAGAAGAATGAAGGTCACATCCCTCCAATAAGTTCCAGACACTTGTAGAATCTATGCCAAGGTGCATTGAAGCTGTTCTGTCAGGTTGTGGGGACTCAACACCCTATTAAAACACTATGTTAGTGTTTACTTTATTTTGTCAGTTACCTGAATATAAGGAGTATTCATATCTAGACTGGTTCCAGAGCTGTTTGTGCTCTTGCCTACTCCATGCAAGCCAAACATGGCATGGCAAGGATTGGCATGATGGCACAAACAGACTGGTACCCAGGTTAATTCATCTCCTCCTGGACTTTAAAATAAACATGGTCTACTATGATCTACTGCTCTACTTTACAGTATACTACAGCAATGATCTTCTGTGCAAAGCAATGTTGACCCACCATTTGGAGGCTGTTCTTTGTCCACCAGGTAGAAGCGATAACCTCCTGGAGCCTCAGCCAGATAGAGGGCCTTTCCAACCTCAGTGAGGGGCCAACCAAGCCGCTTAGCATTACTGACAGCCTGGCTAGACTGCAGAGTTAGACCCTGAAATTTAGTTAGGATTGGGTTAAAAAGAATATACATATGGTTGTTCATGAACAACCATTCACTTACCAGGAAGTCATTGCCAAGGCGATATTCTCCCACTCCATAATTGTAGGTCAGCTCAGCAGCAAAGTGATCATCTTCTGGACCAAAGCCGACCATTGTCTTGCTCCATTTTCCATCATAAGGGCTTAACTCACACAAGCAAGTAAGTAGGGCATCATATGAGAGAAGGAGTGACCGTATTGTTACACAAGTAATTCAAACAATCCATTTTCACAAGAGGTGTTTACAGACCAAAGTCCGTTTCAAGGAGAGGTTTGAACAGTAAAGTTGACAGCCTGCCTACCCATTACAAGTGGCCTTGCATCCTTCTTCAAACTCTTCGTGACGCAAAATCTGAAATGAAATCATTGATTTTGACAAAACAGTGATCTTGTCCCCAATGACGTGTTTACAGAACAATGAACAACATTGAAGAACAATCATAACAAAATAATGCAACAGTGGTACACTCTGTGCAATGTTTGAGGATGTTCTACGAAAGAGCTGAACAGGTACCTTCATGCCGAGCACATCTCGGTAAAAGGTGGCCGTTTTGCTTCTGTCACCCACTTTGAAAACAAAATGCAAGGCTCGACTCAAAGCCATGTTCACCCGGTGAGTTTGCTACGTACTATACGATTATAAATCACGCTCAGTTTGTTTACGTCCATTGAGGAGCCTTGCAATCGATTGCTCTGGTATCGATTCTACGGAAGACAACATTTTACGTACACTTAAAATTATTTGCAACTCAATCGCAGATCCAAAATCTATCTCAAGATAACGAGGAGTATTTAAATTAAAAGTTAAGCATCTAATATTATTTTACAAAGCAGTATTACCAACATAAAATATGTTTTACTTGGATTACCCCCCTTTATAATGGTATAAACCAACCAATCGTCATACTGTCGAACGTTATCACACTCTCTTCTTGCTGTTGTAGCAAATATGGCGGCGTTCGTGGGAGGCATGTTTTGGCATATTCTTGTAGCGGGACGAAGTAATATTCTGAAAAAAAGTAACGACTGTATCGTAGATTCAAAGAGATACGTGCGAGCATTGAAAAGGAGGCCTGTGAAGGTGTTGTATCCTGATAGTGAGACGACCTCTCCAACATCGAAACAGAGGTCAGGTCAAATAGTCAACAAGCAGTCTCAAAAAGTTGCGTCCAAAATGAGGGAGTCCACTGTCAACGCCATTTTAAAAAACGAGACCACTAATAAACGTGTTAGCAGCATGTCATGGAGTGCCAGAAATGGCAATGCATCCACAACGTCGGAACATACAACCAATCTGAAGGACCAACTAGGTGGCCTCAAATTCGAAAGGGCCTTACCTGGTGACAAAAGATTGGCGTAAGTCTCAGTGCATGTTGGCTATCGACCTTATGTTATATTTTGAGTGAATATATCCTATTTAATTATAGTGGACAGTAGATTTCTTGTAACTACGGGACTGTTATGTATGTTTGCATGTAGGCTTAGTTTGTTAGCTGATGTTCAGCCCAGATATCATGACCTCTTTTCCTCTCTCTCCATCTCCCAGGAGGGTAGTGAGTGTGGCTTGCTCCAGGACGTTTCGGGAGCACCAGGGTAAGATCCTGTTGGAGGGGAGACGCCTGATCTGCGATGCCCTGGCTGCTGGAGCCAACCCTCAGATGGTGTTCTTCAGTTCTGTGGACAGACTGTGTGATCTCCCCTTGGACAAACTGAAGAGGGCCACTCTGGTCAAAGTCAAGTTTGAGGACATCAAGATCTGGTCTGATCTTGTAGCTCCACAAGGAGTGATAGGTATGATGTGCTGCATGTTTTCATTTCAGAATGCTTTTGAAGTTCTACATATATATTGTTGAGAATAAGTACTGTATATTGACAACGCCTACCCCTTGTAGCCATATTTTCTCGGCCAGACCCATCCCGGCTGACATTCCCTCAGGACCAGCGTGGTCAGTCTGTGCCGTTGTCCCTGATCTGCGACAACGTGCGGGACCCTGGGAACCTGGGCACCATCCTGCGCTGTGCAGTTGCTGCAGGCTGCCACAATGTCCTGCTCACCAAGGGTATGTCATGATGATAAACTGGGAATGGGCATAATCCAAGTCAATGATGCCATTTCGAGTGGAGCTGATAGTGAGGAATTGCTGTGTATAAACCTGTGCACTACTCTGAATGTGTCTTTCACTAAGTATCTTGTGTATGTCTATTTTCACAGGTTGTGTGGACGCTTGGGAACCTAAGGTGCTGCGAGCAGCGATGGGTGCCCATTTCCGCCTTCCCATCTTCTCCAGCTTGGACTGGGACGACATTCAAAACCAGCTGCCAAAGTTGGTGACTGTCCACGTGGCAGATAACTGCGGTGGCTCTGAGAGAGAAGTAGCTGAGGAAGCAAACCAGTCCAACAAACCTTCAAAGATGGGGGAATATGGATGGGTGAGTAGCAGGCCTAATTGTAAAGACATGCGCTATACGGAATATGAATCAGATTTCGACTATAAGGAATATGAATCAGATTTAGATTCCGAACTGTCACTTCCAAGAGTGAAGACCAAGTTGTACCATGAGGGCTGGGCTCAGGGGAACACTGGTCTTGTGATAGGTGGAGAGACTCATGGACTGAGTCTAGAGGCTGTCCAATTAGCTGAGAGAACTGCCGGTCAAAGACTGTTTATCCCTGTTGTCCCTGGAGTGGACAGTCTCAACTCAGCCATGGCAGCCAGCATTCTCCTATTTGAAGGCAGAAGGCAACTGTTGAACCTAATGGAGATGTCTGGGAGGAAAGCTAAGTCTAAGGTGCAATTTCCATGATCCGTCCATTGGAATCCATTTGGAGTGTAATGGACATGTTATTCCTGGTGTTGGTCACTTTTTCCATGCATACATTCTTGGCTGCACCTCATCATGTCAGACTGAATCATATGGATGGATTTAATTTCCATATTCAACTCTCAGCTAATAAGTGAAGTAAAATGAGTGACATTTCACATTGTGGAAATTCTGTGTTCTTTCCTGTCTGCATATTTCCTCTATTGTCTTCCAACATTCCTGCCAGTGTGGCTTTAGAAGCTTCACTTAGTCTCCACTTTTTTATTTTATTTTTTATTTCACCTCTATTTAACTAGGCAAGTCAATTAAGAACAAGTTCTTATTTTAAATGATGGCCTAGGAATAGTGCCTGTTCAGGGGCAGAACGACAGATTTGTCAGCTCGGGATTTGAACTTGCAACCTTCCGGTTACTAGTCCAACGCTCTAACCAGTAGGCTACCCTGCCGCTCCACATGCAGTTGGCCTCTAGATTTCCTGTCAGTTGACTGTAAACTGCTGCCATGCAAGATGTCCAGTATAGAGATTAAGCAGTCATGTGCTAAATGTCTGTTTAGCAAGGGAAATCTGTCAATCTAACAGGCCCGAAAGCAATTATCATAGTAACCACAAGGTGGCACCTGAAGCAACTTCTGAGACCATTTACTGTATGTTATGAAGTTGTACGGTTAAAAAAACAGTACTGCATGTGAAAGGTGTGAACTGCATGTGAAAGGTGTGAAATACTTTTTTCTTATACTGTAAACATATGGGTTGTGTACAAATGCCTGACATCAAAGAACACAATTGATTTTGTTTTTTAAAATATAAATGGAAACTACATTTCTGGAGTCATTGTATATAAATAATGCACACATGTAGAAGTGATACCGAGCTAATACTGTCTAAAATACATTTGCTCCCAATGGAATAAAACTGGCCTCATGGATAGAGGAAGTTGACAACATAAGACAATTGTGCTTAACAGTGAATTTTAATGGCTGTGAAGTCATGACTAGAGACAACCAGGGAGTGACAAATGTGAATTCATACATCCAACACTTAGTTGCTAAGGTGGATTTTAATGCCATTTTTGTGCCTTCAAAAATATCTGGCCTTTTCAATAGATGGGACCTTCACAGAAAATCCTCTTAAATGTCATGGTGGTTGAGATGGAAACTTAACAATTGGGTAGAGCTGACTATCACTCACTTCATTGTAGAACAAGACAAGTGAATAGTATTTGAAATCCCATGACACACAAAGCCAGACGCAATACAAAACAAAATGACCTTTTAAACCAGGGAAATCTTAACATTTATGCAGCACCTTTAAAACAGAAGAACAATAAGACAGTTCCATTAAACTGAAGTTCAGGACATTTTCTGCACTGCATATTTGTAAATTACAACTATAGAACTTAGAAAATTTGTTGCAATCATTTTATTCTTTCTCAGCACATTTTGGAAAACAAAAGCAATGTGGGTTCAGCAAAGGTAATAAAGAGACATTGTGACATGTCAAGTCCATTGGGTCAACATTGTGTGGTTTCTTCTAGTTTCAAGAAATGCTAATAATGAAACTGATTTAAAAAAAAGCTATTGGAAGCAAAAAAGCAACAGAATCTCCATATTACTGTAGGGGCTGTAGTCAATGCAAGGCACCACAGGAGAAGGAGAAGACTCCATGCGAGAAAGACATGTCTAAAAAAAGGTAATGTCTGTAAAAAGTGAGAACTTCCTCTGACAGAAAGGGGGGAGAGGAGGCTGGTGGTGGTAACTGGGAGGTCAGGGTTTGGAGGTTATGGGTTTCGGTCCCGTAGGTTTCTAGGTGTGTCCCCCAAATGGCACCCTGTCCCCTATATAGTGCATTGCTTTTCAAAAGTAGTGCACTATATAGGGAATAGGATGCCATTTGGGATACAGGCTAGGTGTGCTCTCTAAATGGGCTCTGGTTTGAGCTTCTCAGCCAGGAAGTCTTGGACAAAGGTCTCCACCACGGCCGTTGTGATCTCCTCCACGTCCTTAACGTACTTGGCCCGGGCAGACATGTCCAGGATGGTGAGCAGGGGTGCTGCCTCTGGGAGGTTGGTGTAGTCACGCAGGGAGTCACTCATGTCATCCTGGGAACACAGATGGGTCAGTCATGATCATATGACAATCTTGCCTACCAGCTGACTCTGTTAAACCTGTCTATATGCGGTAGCAATTATGCCTGGGAAATAAGTTGTATGATAATCACACGTGAAGTAGACTAGTCTACATATTATCAACAACAGTTTATCCTGTGTGTCATGCAAAAGCAATTGCTAGATAACTACTAACATCCTTATGACTGAATATAAAAACAATTGCTTCAATCAGTTATGACTTGATATTGGTAATAAAACTGGGACAGCACACAAGATGAACTATGCCACTTAATATTACTCATTCACAACTCAAGGTGATAGTCTCAATGTCTGCTTGGTTTTGAAGACTGGGGACCTCTCCTCTCTCTCTCTCCTCCTGCAGGCAGTGTGCCCAGCTAGCCAGGGTTCCATCATGCACCCTACTCTTGGGGGCGGGGGGGTCCAACATCATCCCTCCAAAGCCTCACTCAAGGACTACAAGGCTGGGAAGCTTCAGACACACATCACAGCGTGTTTGAATAGTGTATGCGTGGGAGGGAGGGAGAAAGAAAGAGGGAGTGTTGTATTCCTTCATGCCTGGTGAGGAATAGTATAAAAGGGCGTGTGGTGGAGCTTTGACGACAACTATGTCACTACCTGAATGTCTTTTTACAAGCCCTCAAACACAGATCCCAGGCTTGATCTCACCATTTAACAAATGGGAATTACAGATGGGGCCTTGAATCATAAGACAGCAGGAATAACTCACTATAACACCACAGCAGACAGGCAGCAGCTCCCCAGCCCACTCACTTGGAGGGGCAATCAATTATTCAGAGAGAAAATAACAGGCACTTTTTGGCAATACTTGCAATAGCATGTCATTTCAGTTCGTAAATCAACAAAGCTGCATTAGTTCCAGTCAGTCAAGACTTTTGTTGATTTATGAGAGGTCGCACATTTCAGCTCTGTCATTTAGCAGATGCTCTTATCCAGAGCGACTTACAGAAGAAATTAGTGTTAAGTGCCTTCCTCAAGGGCACTGACAGGCACCAACGCTCTTAACTGCTAGGCTACATGCCGCCAGACTAGTATCTAACGACGACTGAGATGGTCTCTTGCTTCCTCATGACAGGATGAGCTGACTTCCCCTCAACTAAGCCCTCTGGGTGAGAGAGGCTTGGAAGAGATCGAAGATAGAACAATTTCATATGGAAAAGATTATTTAAAAAATACATATGTTACAGGAAACGACCACAGGGTGGCACTGTCACAAGATTGGCACTCATTAAATCACAGCTTTTCAAATGTTTTCTGTTTTTGGACTAACATTCCTGTCATCTGGCAAAATGGCAGTAAAACGATTCAAACTAAAAATGTATTAAACTGCACTATCAGCTCTCAGACCTCTCAAAGAGCAGCTTGGTCGATTAGCTACTTAAAATGTACAAGTATGTATGCCAACAAAGTTTGACTTCAACTTGTTGTAAACATGCTAGCAGAACAGTTGAGTTATCCTGTGGCATGTAAAATCTGGAGAGCTCAATTCTTCTGAATCTCTAAAATGTGATCTAGGAACAGAACATTGAGTCTTAAACCTATTAAAGTTCATAAAAATATCAAATGAAAGTAATTGCTACACTTATGAGGATGATTCATGTAGCCACAAGCTACATTCTCAAGCTTTAAAAATCTGACTCCACACATCCTCCTTTAAGGCTTCTCTTGCAAGCTCAGATTGAAGATACATCCTCGGGCATCGCCTTAGAAAGGAACCACAGAAAGAGAAACCACAGAGGAGTCTGTCAGCGTGGCCTCCCAGCCTCTTAGATATGAAGATATGTAATCTCCCTGGCTGTCTTCTTCTCTGTGGGAAGTCTTGCATCTTCCTTTGTGTGGCTGCTAACCCTGTGTAAACTGTTCTTCATAAGAAGCAACCAGTCCAGCCGTGAAAGAAGGGAGACAGAGAGAGAGGCCAGCCCCCGCCCTCTCCAGCCCAGTTCTGAACACAAAGAGTCGCTCTGCTATGTCTGGCCTGCAGTCACTGACTGACTGCCGTGATAAGGCTTGTGTGTGTGTTTACCGTATGGAACCTACTGCTGCACAATGTCAGGTAGAAGTCGACCGATTTATGATTTTTCAACGCCGATACAGATGATTGGAGGACCAAAAAAAGCTGATACCGATTAAAAATCGGCCAATTTTTATTTATGTATTTGTAATAATGACAATTACAACAATACTTAATATAATACATCAATAAAATCAATTTAGCCTCAAGTAAATAATGAAACATGTTCAATTTGGTTTAGATAATGCAAAAACAAAGTGTTGGAGAAGAAAGTAAAACTGCAATATGTGCCATGTAAGAAAGCTAACGTTTAAGTTCCTTGCTCAGAACATATGAAAGCTGGTGGTTCCTTTTAGCACAAGTCTTCAATATTCCCAGGTAAGAAGTTTTAGGTTGTAGATATTATAGGACTATTTCTCTCTATACTATTTGTATTTCATATACCTTTGACTATTGGATGTTCTTATAGGCACTTTAGTATTGCCAGTGTAACAGTATAGTTTCTGTCCCTCTCCTCGCTCCTACCTGGGCTCGAACCAGGAAGACATCGACAACAGCCACCTTCGAAGCAGCGTTACCCATCGCTCCACAAGAGCTGCGGCCCTTGTAGAGCAAGGGGAACAACTACTTCAAGTCTCAGAGTGAGTGACGTTTGAAACACTATTAGCGGGCACCCCACTAACTAGCTAGCCATTTCACATCGGTTACACCAGCCTAATCTCGGGAGTTGATAGGCTTGAAGTCAAACAGCGCAATGCTTGAAGCACAACAAAGAGCTGCTGGCAAAACGCACGAAAGTGCTGTTTGAATGAATGCTTACGAGCCTGCTTGTGCCTACCATCGCTCAGTCAGACTGCTCTATCAAATCATAGACTTAATTATAACATAATAACACAGAAATACGAGCCTTAGGTCATTAATATGGTCGAATCCGGAAACTATAATCTCAAACAAAACGTTTATTCTTTCAGCGAAATACGGAACCGTTCTGTATTTTATCTAACGGGTGGCATCCATCGGTCTAAATATTCCTGTTACATTGTACAACCTTCAATGGTATGTCATAATTACATATAATTCGGGCAAATTAGTTCTCAGCGAGCCAGGAGGCCCAAACTGTTGCATATACCCCGACTCTGCTTGCAATGAACGCAAGAGAAGTGACTCAATTTCACCTGGTTAATATTGCCTGCTAACCTGGTTTTCTTTTAGCTAAATATGCAGGTTTAAAAATACGTCTGTGTATTGATTTTAAGAAAGGCATTGATGTTTATGGTTAGGTACAATCGTGCAACGATTGTGCTTTTTTCCGCAAATGCGCTTTTGTTAAATCATCCCCCGTTTGGCGAAGTTGGCTGTCTTTGTTAGGAAGAAATAGTCTTCACACAGTTCGCAACGAGCCACTTGGCCCAAACTGCTGCATATACCCTGACTGCAAGAGAAGTGACACATTATCCCTAGTTAAAATAAATGAATGTTAGCAGGCAATATTAACTAAATATGCAGGTTTAAAAATATATACTTGTGTATTGATTTTAAGAAAGGCATTAATGTTAATGGTTAGGTACACGTTGGCGCAACGTCAGTCCTTTTTCGAGAATGCGCACCGATTATGTGCAACACAGGAAACGCTAGATAAACTAGTAATATCAACCACGTGTAGTTAACTAGTGATTTATGATTGATTGATTGTTTGTCATAAGATAAGTTTAATGCTAGCTAGCAACTTACCTTGGCTTCTTACTGCATTCGCATAACAGGCAGGCTCCTTGTGGAGTGCAATGTAAGGCAGGTGGTTAGAGAGTTGGACTAGTTAACCGTAAGGTTGCAAGATTGAATCCCCGAGCTGACAAGGTAAAAATCTGTTGTTCTGCCCCTGAACAAGGCAGTTAACCCACCGTTCCTAGGCCGTCATTGAAAATAAGAATGTGTTCTTAACTGACTTGCCTAGTTAAATAAAGGTGTTCAAATTTGACAAATATTCGTCCAAATCGCGAAGACAACTAGACCCTAAATATCCCATTGAGTCAATTATATAGAAAATACAGTCAATAAAATAAAACATAATATACACAAAAGTATGTGGATGTAACCGATGTGAAATGGCTAGCTAGTTGGTGGGGTGCGCGCTAATAGCGTTTCTATGTGTGCAGAGGATCCCTGGTTCGAGCCCAGGTAGGGGCGAGGAGAGGGATGGAAGCAATACTGTCAGATTGATGCTGTTGACCCAGATCACTGGTTGCTGCGGAAAAGGAGGATGTCAAAAGGGGGGTGAGTGTAACCGATGTGAAATGGCTAGCGAGTTAGCGTTTCAATCGGTGACGTCACTCGCTGAGACCTTGAAGTAGTTGTTCCCCTTGGGTAATGATGCTTTGAGAGTGGCTGTTGTCTATGTGTGCAGAGGTTCCCTGGTTCATGTCCAAGTAGGGGCAAGGAGAGAGACGGAAGCAAAATCAGCACAAGAACTGTTCGTCGGGAGTTTCATGTAATGAGTTCCCATTACTGAGCAGCCGCACACAAGCCTAAGATCATCATGCCCAATGCCAAGTGTTGGCTGGAGTATTGTAAAGCTCGCTGCCATTGGAATCTGTGTTTGGTGGATGCCAGGAGAATGCTACCTGCCCAAATGCATAGTGCCAACTAAAATTTGATGGAGGAATTAATGGTCTGGGGCTGTTTTTCATGGTTCGGGCCCCTTTGTTCCAGTGAAGGGAAATCTTAACACTACAGCATACAATGACATTGTAGACGATTCTCTGCTTCCAACTTTGTGGCAACAGTTTGGGGAAGGCCCTTTCCTGTTTCAGCATGAAAATGCCCCTGTGCACAAAGCAAGGTCCATACAGAAATGGTTTGTCGAGATCGGTGTGGAATAACTTTTTTAAATGCGATTTTTAATTGGACCTTTATTTAACTAGGCAAGTCAGTCAAGAACACATTCTTATTTACAATGACAGCCTACCAAAAGGCAAAATACCTCCTGCAGGGATGGGGGCTGTGATTTAAAATAAATATAGGGCAAAACACACATCACGACAAGAGACAACACTACATAAAGAGAGAACTTGACTAGCCTGCTTAGTGCCCTGGCCTCAACCCCATCAAACACCTTTGGGATGAATTGTGAGTACCTACTGCGAGCCAGGCTGAATCGACCAACATCAGAGCCCGACCTCACTAATGCTCGTGGCTGAATTGAAGCAAGTCCCCGCAGCAATGTTCCAACATCTAGTGGAAAGCTTTCCTCGAAGAGTGGAGGCTGTTATAGCAGCAAAGGGGGGACCAACTCCATATTAATGCCCAAGATTTTGGAATGAGATTTTTGACGAGCAGTTGTCCACATACTTTTGGTCATGTAGTGTACTGATAGAAACATTTATAAATTACAGTAGACATCTTTATTGCAATCACACATCAATCAATCCCCATTCATTTTCTGTGAGAATAGGGTGTCTTCCAATTGTCCTACTGTAGGTTGCCAGTCAGTTTCTCTCAGCCCCTGTGTGACATAGCGTGGTAATGAGATCCCCTCATTTTCTGCAGGCCAGGCTCTCCCTGTGGGTCTGCCAGCATAATGCTGTCTCACTGATAAACCTTCCCCAGCAGCTGGCAGACAGGGCCTGGTCTAGCCACATGCAGGCAGGCCTCAACCAGGCCAGGGCCCTGTAGGCTGCATGGGGGTTCATCATGTATAACAGAGAGCCCAATATAACAGAGCCCAATGGGCATAAGAGAGCCCAATGGGTCCATGGCAGGGAGTGATATCTAACAGGGTATACACAGGCTGCATCCAAAATGGTACCCTATTCCCCATAGAGCTCTGGTAAAAAGTAATGCACTATATAGGGAGTTGGGTGCCATCTGGGACTATCCCAGTCTGGAACAGATCCAATGCTGGTGAAGATCCAGCTACATGTAACCCAGACGATGAGAAGAATACTGTACCTGCCTGCTATAGACTACCAGGGGTGCCAGATTGAACATGCACCTTGAAAGCATTCATTAGAATGGGTCGAGTCCAAATGAACAGAAATACCATTTAATATGCAATAAATCCCCAAAACAAGTGAACGGTAAAGAAGAGATCTTAGTATCTTGTCTTAGCCCCAGCGCCTGTCTGTGACATGTGAACGCGTCAGTCCTTCGGTCTGTCTGTGGCCGTGGCATTTCAAGGCTGTCATGAGAGCCGTGTGGCCTCAGGCAGCCAGGCAGATGGTCAGACAGGACAGAGAGGGAGCACCTGTGCAGTCCCCCATGGCTGAAACCTAGACCATCTGACATGGGACAGCATCCTGACCTCCCCGAGCTCTGAACCCTGTGAGCAGGGGAGAGGAGGAGAAGGGGAGCTAGCTAATCTAGTAATTATGGCTGCCCCTGCTGCTAACTCCACAAGTTCCAGAAAGGATGAGAAGGAAAAACAAGAGATAACAAGAGTTAAGATAATTCCATGATCCCTCCTGCACTGAGGGCTGGCGGAAGGATGGAGGGGGAGATAGAGGATTCGGGAGGGAGAGGTGCACAGCTGTTCTGCGGATAGAGGGAGAACAGCTATCATCAGACAGACGGCCAGCTGAATTCTGGGCCATGGGCCGTGTGGTGTGTCTCACATAAAAGTGAAAGAGGGTTTCATCCCTCAAACTGCCCCTCTGATATTATACTGTAGCTTATTTTTTTATATATATTTTTTTATTTAACCTTTATTTAACTAGGCAAGTCAATTGAGAACAAATTCTTATGTACAATGACGGCCTAGAAACAGTGGGTTAACTGCCTTGTTCAGGGGCAGAACGACAGATTTTGACCATGTCAGCTCGGGGATTCAATTCGGCAACCTTTCGGTTACTGGCCCAACCCTCTAACCACTAGGCTACCTGCCACCCCAACACACACACACATTTGTGTGTCGGTTGGTGTTCTCTACCAGAGGATTATGATATGTGATAACTAAAGCAGATGGAACATCATACCAGAGCATAGCAACAAGCAATCACACACAGAGACAGATGCCCACAGTAGAGATGTACAGTACACAAGACAAGAATGCAAAACAACTAAAACACCAAAAGTGAAGACAGATTTCATCAGGTGTGAATATTCTCATCTAGGTCAGCTGGAGGTGTATGTGTGCGTGTGCATGTGTCCACTATCTAACCTCTCCAGCCACGAAGAAGAGCAGTGGTGTCTCTTCCTCTTTGGCTTTGTACTTAGCCATGATCTTCTCTGCAATTGGCTGGATCAGCTCCTTCGCCGGCTCCAGCTCTCCCTCCTCCTCCGCATCTGAACAAGAGAGAAACACAGGTGTCAAATGTATGAAAATAGGATAAAGAGTAAAGGTTGAGAGAGATAATGTGTGTGTGAGAGAGAGAGAGAGAGGAGAGCGAAAACTAGGTGTGAATGCATGAAGACCAGAGAGAGGGGACAGGATGAAGAGAGAAAGGCCAGAGAGAGGGGACAGGATGAAGAGAGAAAGGCCAGAGAGAGGGGACAGGATGAAGAGAGAAAGGCCAGAGAGAGGGGACAGGATGAAGAGAGAAAGGCCAGAGAGAGGGGACAGGATGAAGAGAAAGGCCAGAGAGAGGGGACAGGATGAAGAGAGAAAGACCAGAGAGAGGGGACAGGATGAAGAGAGAAAGGCCAGAGAGAGGGGACAGGATGAAGAGAGAAAGGCCAGAGAGAGGGGACAGGATGAAGAGAGAAAGACCAGAGAGAGGGGACAGGATGAAGAGAGAAAGACCAGAGAGAGAGGACAGGATGAAGAGAGAAAGAACAGAGAGAGGACAGGATGAAGAGAGAAAGGCCAGGATGAAGAGAGAAAGACCAGAGAGAGGGGACAGGATGAAGAGAGAAAGGCCAGCGAGAGGACAGGATGCAGAGAGAAAGAACAGAGAGAGGACAGGATGAAGAGAGAAAGACCAGAGAGAGGATGAAGAGAGAAAGGCTAACGAGAGGACAGGATGAAGAGAGAAAGGCCAGCAAGAGGACAGGATGAAGAGAGAAAGAACAGAGAGAGGACAGGATGAAGAGAGAAAGACCAGAGAGAGGATGAAGAGAGAAAGGCTAACGAGAGGACAGGATGAAGAGAGAAAGGCCAGCAAGAGGACAGGATGAAGAGAGAAAGGCCAGAGAGAGGGGACAGGATGAAGAGAGAAAGAAAAACAGCCATGAGAAAAAGGAGAGAAAGAATGTGCAGGACGGGAGGAGAGAGGGGAAGAGTGAACAGACAGATGTACAGATGAGTGAGGAGACAAAAGGAGGAGACGAGGTGAGTGAATGGACAGATGAGCAGATGAGTGAGGAGGCAAACGGAGGAGAGCAGATGGTCTGTGGTTGAGCCCTTTGGATCTGATCTTAGGGTGGCCTGAGGTCATCAGTGTGCACCCGGTCACTCCATTCTCACATTGCTTTATTATTGTGTCGTCTGGCCTGCTGGCTGTCCTGTCCACTTTGGCCTGAGCCACTTAGCAGAGCATGGCATCCATCTCTGCCATCTCTCTCACTGCTAACAGCTTAACAGACAGACAGACCATTTTCTTCTCATCCTTCTCTCTACCCTACTCTTGCATGTTCTCAAAATTTAAAATAGCATGCGGCCTTACAACTGATCTGTTCACTTTTACTACTTGCACGATATTCTTTAGAATGTACTACTCTACATAGTCTAAAGGATTGTTTTGGTAGAAACCAGCACTGAATGCTCCACAAAGAGCACGAGGTAGGGCCTCTCGTGGAGGTGCACGGTAGGGACTGAAATTGAAATGGTCATCCACTCATCTACTCACCCACAAAGAGCACGAGGCAGGGCCCCTCGTGGAGCTGCACGGCGTTGGACTCGCTGAGCTCCAGTACGGGCCTGGGGTGCCAGGGGAAGAGTCGACACTCTGGGTCATTCAGCACCTCCACACGGCCCTGTCGCGTGATCATGTGACCTTCCGTGTCCAGCAGAATAAGGGTGGGAATACCTGGGGAGGGAGGGTGGGAGAGAGGAAAAAAGAAAGTGAGAAAGATGGAAACAGGGAGAGAACAATCATGAATTGAAGATCTTGCTACTCTGCCACCTCACCCTCCTATTCTTCCATGTTTTCTAGTTACTCTCACCACATATGGCTGTCTCTCTCCCACTGTTTATCTGTGTGGTATGGAGGAGCTTAAAGTCCCTCAGAGGCTCTGACCTGCCTCTGCTCTCTCTCTCTTCATCCATTTCTCTGCTCAGACTCCCGCTGCGTTCCCTGTTCAGGAGATTTTTCATAACGCCCGACCCCTTTCTCTCCCACAGTCTTTCAGATTACAATCTCACTGCCGTATTAAAACAGCCTTATCAGAAACAGACAGAGTGCATAGTGTGTGTTTGGCTGGGAGGAAGGGTGTGTGTGGTGATGGGTGGGGGCCAGTGTGAAGAACAGGGGTTTGATTGGGGAAGCGGGGCAGTATCGAC
Organism: Oncorhynchus keta; assembly: GCF_023373465.1. NCBI lineage: Eukaryota > Metazoa > Chordata > Actinopteri > Salmoniformes > Salmonidae > Oncorhynchus > Oncorhynchus keta. The sequence goes on from NC_068438.1 coordinate 21,582,256, forward strand.
TAGTCCTGCAAGCATTCTTAACATTCAGGCAGAAAAGGCAATGAGCCAACACCTTGACTACAACCACACTTCTCCCCTGTGGACGGACGGACAGACAGACTTGATGGTGGGGGCATTAGCGAGAGACGGGGGTGGGGGGTAGGTTATAGAAAAAAAGCCTTGGGAAGAAGGAAAAAAAGGCAGAGCGAGAGAGAGAAATGACCCTTACTCAGTGAGCGGGACAGTAAACTTGATTACCAGCCCACATTCCTTTAGCTTGAGGGCTATCTGTTCATTGTTCCTTACCCAGCACAGAACAGCACACAGTAGAGCTGGCTGCCATTAGGCCGCTTCTCCACATCAACACATAATTTGGCCAGACAGTTAGTGTTTGATACTCACTCTGAGCCTCATGTCCAGGAGGACTACAGTATATGAGTACAGGAGGAGACATCAGAGATAGTGTTGTACCTTGTATTCCGAAGAGTCTGTTGAGTCGTGATCGTCGGGCCTCGTCTGAGTATGGGACTGCCAACCAAGGCATCTCACTGAAGTACTGCTGAAAGGACTCCTCCGACCTGCGTTGGTTGACAAACACAAAACAACTCTGTTTATTCAGTCGATTCAAATGTTTGTCCATTGAAATAACATCACATGGACCAGAAATACAGGCTAGACATTGTTCATGTTGTAAATTACTATTGTAGCTGTAAAAAGCAGATTTTTTATGGAATATCTACATAGGCCCATTATCAGCAACCATCACTCCTGTGTTCTAATGGCATAGCGAGAGAGCAACAGAGAGAGCGCGAGACAGTGTGTATACGTGTATCGAGTCTCACCTGTCAGCGCTGACGAACACCATCTCAAACTTCTGACCCGATTCCTTCACAGTGCGATATGATTCTACCAGCACCCGAGTCAGACTGCGGCATGGAGGGCACTGCAGGGACAACACAAACACAGTTTCCAGAATGACCTATATTGATCTGTATCTGCAGTACATCACTCCAATGTTTCACCAGGAACCAGGACTAACATTTACATTTTGTTTCCTGGGCCATTCAAATGTGAGAACCTAAGTGCTCGGGATTGAACTCAGGATGGTCTTGGCTTGGAGGCATTTGTTGTTGTGAGTGTGTATTTTGAGAGCCCTCTCAAGTCAAGCAGGGAGAATGACTTCATAGTCTCTGGTCTAGTGTGTGTGTTGTGTTCCCTCCATGAGTGCGTGCGAGCGTGGAGGAGCAGAGCGGCTGGCATTAAGATGGTATCAGAGTGCCAGCGGTGGCAGATCTGTGGCTGAAGAAAACAAACCAGACCAGTCTCACTCATCAGTCTCTCCCTCTTACAGTATATTTTCTCTATCCATTCTCCATTTCCTCCTTTTCTTTCTCAGCCTCAGTGACACAAACACAGCGCTCACACACACATAGCTAGTGACGAGGGTAAAGTCAGTGAGGAACTGGGTCACCTACTCTATCCTGTCGAGGGTCACTTCAGGTTGTTGGTAAAAGTAATCCAATGGCCAAGTGCTGGCCATTTCACGCTTGGAACTGTCTATTAATGGTGTGGTGAATTTACACTTAAGAGAGGGGAATGTAGCCTTAAAATAATATACATAACTATATCAAATTGTATTTGTCACATGCGCTGAATACAACAGGTATCACAGGTACCTTACCGTGTTACTGTGAAATGTTGATTTACAAGCCCTTAACCAACAATGCAGTTCAAGAAAGAGATTTGTTTATTTAGTAAATATTTTCTTAAGTGAAAAATTAAATAACAAGTAACACAAAATTAAATAATAAGTAACAATAAAATAACAACAACGAGGCTATATACAGGGGGTACTGGTACCGAGTCAATGTGCGGAGGTACAGGTTAGTCAAGGTCATTTGTACATGTAGGTAGGGGTAAAGTGACTATGCATAGATAAACAAACAGCGAGCAGCAGCAGTGTACAAACAAATGGGGGTGGGGTCAATGTAAATAGTCCGGGGTGCAATTTTATTATTTGGCAGTCTTACTTACATTTACATTTAAGTCATTTAGCAGACGCTCTTATCCAGAGCGACTTACAAATGGCTTGGGGGTAGAAGCTGTAAAGAAGTCTTTTGAACCGAGACTTGGCGCTCCGGTACTTCTTGTTGTGCGGTAGCAGAGAGAACAGGGATGGCAAGAAGCTTGGCCACAGTGATGTACTGGGCAGAAGGCATTACCCTCTGTAGCGCCTAACGGTCGGATTCTGAGCAGTTGCCATACCAAGCGCTGATGCAACCGGTCAGGATACTCTCGATGGTGCAGCTGTAGAACCCTTTGAGGATCTGGGGACCCATGCCAAATCTTTTCAGTCTCCAGAGGGGGAAAAGGCATTTTTGTGCACTCTTCACAACTTTCTTGGTGTTTTTGGACCATGATAGTTTGTTGTAGATGATGTGGACATCAAGGAAATGTAATCCCACGACCCGCTCCACTACAGCCCCGATGTTAATGGGGGACTGTTCGACCCTCCTTTTCCTGTTCTCCACAGTCAGCTCCTTTGTCTTGCTCACATTGAGGGAGAGGTGGTTGTCCTTGCACCACACTGCCAGGTCTCTGACCTCCTCCCTATAGGATGTCTCATCGTTGTCGGTGATCAGGCCACCACCGTTGTGTTGTCAGCAAACTTAATAATGATGTTGGAGTCGTGCTTGGCCACACAGTCGTGGGTGAACAGGGAGTACAGGAGGGGACTAAGCACGCACCCCTGAGGGGCCTCCGTGTTGAGGATCAGCGTGGCAGATGTGCTGTTGCCTACCCTTACCACCTGGGGGCAGAGTCCAGAATCCAGTTGCAGAGGGACGAGTTTAGTCATAGGGTCCTTAGCTTAGTGATGAGCTTTGTAGGCACTATGGTGTTGAACGCTGAGCTGTAGTCAATGAACAGCATTCTCACATAGGTGTTCCTTTTGTCCAGGTGGGAAAGGGCAGTGTGATGATGGTATTGATGTGAGCCATGACCAGCCTTTCAAAGCACTTCATGGCTACCGACATGAGTGCTAAGGGGCGGTAGTAATTTAGGCAGGTTACTGTTGATTTCTTGGGCACAAGGACTATGGTGGTCTGCTTGAAACATGTAGGTATAACAGAGTCGGTCAGGGAGAGGTTGAAAATGTAAAGTGAAGACACTTGCCAGTTGGTCCACCATGCTCAGAGTACACGTCCTGGTAATCCTTCTGGCCCCGCAGCCTTGTTAATGTTGACCTGTTTAAAAGGTCTTGCTCACATCAGCTATGGAGAGCGAGATCACACAGCTGTCCAGAACAGCTGGTGCTTCAGTGTTGCTTGCCTCGAAGCGAGCATGAAAGGCATTTAGCCTGTCTGGTGGGCTCGCGTCACTGGGCAGCTCGTGGCTGGGTTTCCCTTTGCAGTCCATAATAGTTTGCAAGCCCTGCCACATCCGACGAGTATCAGAGTCAGTATAGTAGGATTCAAACTTAGTCCTGTATTGACGCTTTGCCTGTTTGATGGTTCTTTTGAGGGCATAGCGGGATTTCTTATAAGCGTCCGGATTAGTGTCCCACTCCTTGAAAACGGCAGCGGCAGCTCTAGCCTGGTTGGAATATGTACATACGGTTACTGTGGGGACAATGTTGTTGATACACTTATTGATGAAGCTGGTGACTCAGGTGGTATACTCCTTAATGCCATTGGATGAATCCCGGAACATATTCCAGTCTGTGCCAGCACAACAGTCCTGTAGCGTAGAATCTGACCACTTCCGTATTGAGCGAGTCACTGGTAGTTGTTGCTTGTAAGCAGGAATCAGGAGGATAGAATTATGGTCAGATTTGCCAAATAGAGGGAGAGCTTTGTATGCATCTCTGTGTGTGGAGTAAAGGTGGTCTAGAGTTTTTTTCCAATCTGGTTGCACAGGTGACATGCTGGGAGAAATGAGGTAAAACGGATTTAAGTTGGAGCGCTGCTTCTGGATGAGCATTTTCTTGTTTGCTTATGGCCTTGTACAGCTTGTTAAGTACGGCCTTAGTGCCAACATCGGTTTGAGGTGGTAAATAGACGGCTACGAAAAATATAGATAAACTCTCTTGGTAGATAGAGTACCTCATGATAAGCTGTACACCACACTACCTCAGGCGGGCAATACCGAGACTTCCTTAATATTAGACATTGATCACCAGCTGTTATTGACAAATAGACACACACCACTACCGTCTTACCGGACGGAGCAGTTCTGTCCTGCGAATGCATGGAAAATCCAGCCAAATGCATATTATCCGTGTTGTTGTTCAGCCACGACTCTGTGAAACATAACATATTTCAGTTAATGTCCAGTTGGTAGAATAGTCTCGAACGGAGCTCATCAAGTTTATTCTCCAGAGATTTCACATTGGCCAGATGGTAGAGGCGGGTTACGCACTCGCTGACGAATTCTCACAAAGCACCCCGATCTCTGCCCCCTGTACCGCTGTCTTTTCTTCACTCAAATGACAGGGATTTGGGCCTGGTCTCGGAGAAACAGTACATCCTTCGCGTCGGACTCATTAAAGAAAAAATCTTTGTCCAGTTCGAGGTGAGTAATCGCTGTTCTGATATCCAGAAGCTCTTTTCGGTCATAAGAGACGGTAGCAGCAACATTATGTACTAAATAAGTTACAAACAATGCATAAAAACACACAAAATAGCAAAGTTGGTTAGGAGCCCGTAAAACGGCAGCCGTTCCCTCCGTCTCCATTGTCTTAGCTTTTGTAATTATATACAGTGAGGGAAAAAAGTATTTGATCCCCTGCTGATTTTGTATGTTTGTCCACTGACAAAGAAATGATTAGTCTATAATTTTAATGGTAGGTTTATTTGAACAGTGAGAGACAGAATAACAACAAAAAAATCTAGAAAAACGCATTTTAATGAGGGAAACAACTATTTGACCCCTCTGCAAAACATGACTTAGTACTTGGTGGCAAAACCCTTGTTGGCAATAAGAGGTCAGATGTTTCTTGTAGTTGGCCAACAGGTTTGCACACATCTCAGGAGGAATTTTGTCCCACTCCTCTTTGCAGATCTTCTACAAGTCATTAAGGTTTCAAGGTTGACGTTTGGCAACTCGAACCTTCAGCTCCCTCCACAGATTTTCTATGGGATTAAGGTCTGGAGACTGGCTAGGCCACTCCAGGACCTTAAAGTGCTTCTTCTCGAGCCACTCCTTTGTTGCCTTGCCTGTGTGTTTTGGGTCATTGTCATGCTGGAATATCCATCTATTTTCAATGCCCTGGCTGAGGGAAGGAGGTTCTCACCCAAGATTTGACGGTACATGGCCCCGTCCATCGTCCCTTTTATGCGGTGACGTTGTCCTGTCCCCTTAGCAGAAAAACACCCCCAAAGCATAATGTTTCCACCTCCATGTTTGACGGTGGGGATGGTGTTCTTGGGGTCATAGGCAGCATTCCCCCTCCTCCAAACACAGCGAGTTGAGTTGATGCCAAAGAGCTCAATTTTGGTGTCATCTGACCACAACACTTTCACCCAGTTGTCCTCTGAACCATTCAGATGTTCATTGGCAAACTTCAGACGGGCATGTATATGTGCTTTCTTGAGCAGGGGGAACTTGCGGGCGCTGCAGGATTTCAGTCCTTCACGGCGTAGTGTGTTACCAATTATTTTCTTGGTGACTATGGTCCCAACTGCCTTGACATCATTGACAGGATCCTTCCGTGTAGTTCTGGGCTGATTCCTCACCATTCTCATGATCATTGCAACTCCACGAGACGAGATCTTGCATGGAGCCCCAGGCCGAGGGATATTCTTTGTTTCTTCCATTTGCGAATAATCGCACCAACTGTTGTCACCTTCTCACCAAGCTGCTTGGCGATTGTCTTGTAGCCATTCCAGCCTTGTGTAGGTCTACAATCTTGTCCCTGACATCCTTGGAGAGCTCTTTGGTCCTGGCCATGGTGGAGAGTTTGAAATCCGATTGATTGCTTCTGTGAACAGGTGTCTTTTATACAGGTAACAAACTGAGATTAGGAGCACTCCCTTTAAGAGTGTGCTCCTAATCTCAGCTTTGTTACCTGTATAAAAGACACCTGGGAGCCAAAAATGTTTCTGATTGAGAGGGGGTCAAATACTTATTTCCCTCTTTAAAATGCAAATCAATGTATAACATTTTTGACATGTGTTTTTCTGGATTTTTGTTGTTGTTATTCTGTCTCTCACTGTTCAAATAAACCTACCATTAAAATTATAGATTGATAATTTCTTTGTCAGTGGGCAAACGTACAAAATCCCTCACTGTATGTACATAATTACCTAAATTACCTCATACCCCTGCACATTGACTTGGAACTGGTACTCCCTGTATATAGCCATGCTATTTTTACTCATTATTGTTATTCACTGTGTATTTATTCCTCATGTCACTTTTTATATTTTATCTTTAACTCTGCATCGTTGGAAAACGGACCTGTAAGTAAACATTTCACTGTTAGTCTACACCTGTTGTTTGTGAAGCATGTGACAAATAAAATGTACAAATTTGTATTGGTTTGGAAAGTGGACCAGTCAGTGCATTATGGCTTGGTGCTGACTGGTCTCTGGAGCTGAAGGCAGCACTGGCAGCTGGAGGGGTGTCTGCGGCCTGTGTGTGTGTGTGTCATCAGCTGAGCTCATCAGTGACACAAGCCTTTCATGCATCACCAAGTCACGACCTTCACACGGATGGGCAAGCCCAGCACTGACAGAGACAATGGATCGGACGCCCACTGCTCACTTTAAAAGGGCACTAGTTGGTGATGACAGCAAGGAGTGGAATAACTAGCTACTGTAGTCCCAGACAATGGAAGTCCCCTAACTACTCTGTCCATTCCTGGCTACCGGCTGCTGTGTTTCCTCCCGCTGTGCCCTGCCGCCCCGCCCTGGCTTTCACTGATGCCTTTGTTTTCATAAGGCTACTGCTCATATCGGGGGCAGCTGGATGCCTGAAAAGGAAAATGAGGGTCCTTTCCCTCCCTCCCTGCATGTGTGTGTCCTTCCCGGCCCCCACCCCACCAATTACCCAGTGTGCTGAGAAATACACTCCCACATAGTGGCCCTCCAATGAGCTGATGTCTGTCGTCTGCCTGTTGTTCCTGAGCAGAGGGCCGGCCACCACCTCTGCAAAGGGCTTGGGCCCCCAGGGGAACTCCAGGCCTGAGAGGGGGGAGGGAGAAAAGGACAGAGATGAAGAGGGGGTGAGGGAATGAGGGAGAATTAGGGTGGGAGGGAGGGTTTGGTGTTGGGGAGAAAGGATAGAGAGACAAGGGTCTGATTAGTGAACAGAGGAGAGAGCTTTTTCTGTGTGTGAGAAACTCCCCATTCAAAACCAGAGCACTCTCTCCATCCCCCTGGCACAGCTATTAGATATTAAATACATGCACATGTGCCCAGCATTTGTCATACAAACGTCTAATCTCAGTGTGCCTCCTACTCACAAGCTCTTTTGTAATCCATGTCATCTGTGTTTGGAAATGGGACCGCACAACAGATGCAAAATTAGATTTGAATGATTATTGAAAGCCATGCTTTTCAATTTCCCATACAGGGACAGGGAGCGCTGCCAGCCTTACTCCCTCTCGTTTCTTTTTCAAGGTGTCTTCATTGTTAGTGTCAAGCACTAGAGATGCATTTGGTAGGACCAAATAATAAGGTGCAATCATAAATCATAAAGGTTCCTTTATGTGGGCTTCCCTCTATAGGCCTTCATTAGACAGGGCTGTAAAGGTTCATTTATGTGGGCTTCCCTTTATAGGCCTTCATTAGACAGGGCTGTAAAGGTTCCTTTATGTGGGCTTCCCTCTATAGGCCTTCATTAGACAGGGCTGTAAAGGTTCCTTTATGTGGGCTTCCCTCTATAGGCCTTCATTAGACATGGCTGTAAAGGTTCCTTTATGTGGGCTTCCCTCTATAGGCCTTCATTAGACAGGGCTGTAAAGGTTCCTTTATGTGGGCTTCCCTCTATAGGCCTTCATTAGACAGGGCTGTAAAGGTTCCTTTATGTGGGCTTCCCTCTATAGGCCTTCATTAGACAGGGCTGTAAAGGTTCCTTTATGTGGGCTTCCCTCTATAGGCCTTCATTAGACAGGGCTGTAAAGGTTCCTTTATGTGGGCTTCCCTCTATAGGCCTTCATTAGACAGGGCTGACACATCCCCACTGCCTCTGCCGCTGTAGCCTTTTATTGTTGTCCCCATTCACACTGTAAAAATGCACTCCTTCCTGGTGCTGCAGGCAACTTCTCCTCCACTCCGCCACTCAAGACAGCTAGGCCCTTTCACAATGCTGAAAGAGGGTTCTGAATTCTCAACCACCCTCCCCTTTCCCCCCCCAGCCCACCTCAAACTCTTACTACCCCGCCTGTAACCCCAGTCTCCCTTCCTCTCTACAACACAAACACACCCCTTTTCTGCTTCCGCTACCCTCTAACAACTCTGAAAGAGGAGGGGATGGATGAATCTCTTCTTTACCACATCTAGTTGGTGTTAATGAATCATGGGAATGATAGAGTGTGCAGTCTACTGTGGGTTGGGATGGAGACTGGGATTCATTAAGCAGACAGACAGAGGATCTGTCATACAGTTCAGCTCGTGAAATCCATTCCCCTGCACCACGTGTTCTACTGCCACCATGCCTACTCTCTCCACTCTCCCTCACAATTCAAGTGAATTATTGGCATGGGAAGCATATGTTAAATTTGCCAAAGCAAGTGAAGTAGATAATAAACAAAAGTGAAATAAACAAAAATGTACAGTAAACATTAAACTCACAGAAGTTCCAAAAGAATAAAGACATTTCAAATGTCATATTACATCTACAGTGGGGCAAAAAAGTATTTAGTCAGCCACCAAATGTGCAAGTTCTCCCACTTAAAAAGATGAGAGTGCTGTAATTTTCATCATAGGTACACTTCAACTATGACAGGCAAAATTATGAGACATTGTAGGATTTTTAATTAATTTATTTGCAAATTATGGTGGAAAATAAGTATTTGGTTACCTACAAACAAGCAAGACTTCTGGCTCTCACAGACCTGTAACTTCTTCTTTAAGAGGCTCCTCTGTCCTCCACTCGTTACCTGTATTAATGGCACCTGTTTGAACTTGTTATCAGTATAAAAGACACCTGTCCACAACCTGCCAAGACCAAAGAGCTGTCAAAGCACACCAGAAATAAAATTGTAGACCTGCACCAGGCTGGGAAGACTGAATCTGCAATATGTAAGCAGCTTGGTTTGATGAAATCAACTGTGGGAGCAATTATTAGGAAATAGAAGACATACAAGACCACTGATAATCTCCCTCGATATGGGGCTCCACGCAAGATCTCACCCCGTGGGGTCAAAATGATCACAAGAACGGTGAGCAAAAATCCCAGAACCACACGGGGGGACCTAGTGAATGACCCGCAGAGAGCTGGGACCAAAGTAACAAAGCCTACCATCAGTAACACACTACGCCGCCAGGGACTCAAATCCTGCAGTGCCAGACGTGTCCCCTTGCTTAAGCCAGTACATGTCCAGGCCCATCTGAAGTTTGCTAGAGAACATTTGGATGATCCAGAAGAAGATTGGGAGAATGTCATATGGTCAGATGAAACCAAAATAGAACTTTTTTGTAAAAACTCAACTCGTCGTGTTTGGAGGACAAAGAAGGCTGAGTTGCATCCAAAGAACACCATACCTACTGTGAAGCATGGGGGTGGAAACATCATGCTTTGGGGCAGTTTTTCTGCAAAGGGACCAGGACGACTGATCCGTGTAAAGGAAAGAATGAATGGGGCCATGTATCGTGAGATTTTGAGTGAAAACCTCCTTCCATCAGCAAGGGCATTGAAGATGAAACGTGGCTGGGTCTTTCAGCATGACAATGATCCCAAACACGCCGCCCGGGCATGAAGGAGTGGCTTCATAAGAAGAATTTCAAGGTCTTTGAGTGACCAAGCCAGTCTCCAGATCTCAACCCCATAGAAAATCTTTGGAGGGAGTTGAAAGTCCATGTTGCCCAGCAACAGCCCCAAAACATCACTGCTCTAGAGGAGATCTGCATGGAGGAATGGGCCAAAATACCAGCAACAGTGTGTGAAAACCTTGTGGAGACTTACAGAAAACGTTTGACCTCTGTCATTGCCAACAAAGGGTATATAACAATGTATTGAGAAACTTTTGTTATTGACCAAATACTTATTTTCCACCATAATTTGCAAATAAATTCATAGAAAAATCCTACAATGTGATTTTCTGGATGTTTTTTTCTCATTTTGTCTGTCATAGTTGAAGTGTACCTATTATAGGTCTGCAGATGTGGGAATAAGAAAAGGCACTTTATAATATTCATGCAATACCAGAACAGGACACAAATTGAGAAATATGGCCCGCTCTCCAACTGGTGAAGGATGTGGCACAGAAACTTCGCAATATGAAATTCTGACGAGGCATTTTTCATGTAATAAACTGTATGCTTGTTTGCGCGTGTGTGTGTCTGTGTTCCGGCGCAGTCCCCATTTTTGAGGCTCAGTCTGACTGAGGAGACTTACCTTTGGGGTCATCTCTCACCACCAGTAGTCCGTTCCGACACACCACCTTCCCTGTGGCTGCATCCACAAACACCAGCGAGGGAATACTGGTCACCTTGTACTTGTTCCACAGCTTCATCTGGACAGAGAGAGGAGAAATGGGAAATATGCAGTTAGAATAAGACACCTATGCTCTGGTTAATCGTCCGAGCAACAGGAAGAGAAAAATCAAACCAATAAAAAGAAAAGTAATTGAATGTCGTACATCTTTACTATAGTTGTTTTCCATCTAGTTTATAAGATCTGTTGATAAATAATTATTTATCAGACATCAATTGATATCCATATGTTTATAGGACAACAGCCATTTCCACTATAATTACACCAAAAGTGCAGAAGTACCAGTATCTATTACAGAGGCAAGCCGTTTCTCTGAAGTATAAAGGGACTACAAAATGAGCCAGGTTGAATAAAACAGCAGCAGAGATGCAGCCTGCGGTAAATTAGATGAAGGCTAGAATCACACTAACTAGCTAACTTTAAAGTAACTGGCATTCACAAGGAGCGTTTCGCCCCTGCTGTGATGTCATGAATCAAATCAAATTTTATTGATCACATACACATGGTTAGCAGATGTTAACGCAAGTGTAGTGAAATGCTTGTGCTTCTAGTTCTGACAGTGCAGCAATATCTAACAAGTAATCTAACAATTCAACAACAACTACTTAACACACACAATCTTAAGTAAAGGGATGGAATAATAATATGTACATATAAATATATGGATGAGTGATGAGCGAGCAGCATAGGCAAGATGCAATAGATGGTATAGAATGCAGTACATACATATGAGATGAGTAATGAAAGATATGTAAACATTATTAAAGTGGCATTATTAAAGTTACTGATCCATTTATTAAAGTGGCCGATGATTTGAGTCTGAATGTAGGCAGTCTGATGGCCTCAGAAGCTGTTTTTCAGTCTCTCGGTCCCAGCTTTGATATACAGTGGGGAGAATAAGTATTTGATAACCTACTTACAAAGCATGTAGAGGTCTGTAATTTTTTATCATAGGTACACTTCAACTGTGAGAGACGGAATCTAAAACAAAAAAATAATTCAATGTCATTTTCTGGATTAAGTAAATAATTTGACATAAGTATTTGATACATCAGAAAAGCAGAACTTAATATTTGGTACATAAACCTTTGTTTGCAATTACAGAGATCATACGTTTCCTGTAGTTCTTGACCAGGTTTGCACATACTGCAGCAGGGATTTTGGCCCACTCCTCGCTGGGCAATACGGACTTTCAGCTCCCTCCAAAGATATTCTACTGGTTTCAGGTCTGGAGACTGGCAAGGCCACTCCAGGACTTTGAGATGCTTCTTACGGAGCCACTCCTTAGTTGCCCTGGTTGTGTGTTTCGGGTCGTTGTCCTGCTGGAAGACCCAGCCACGACCCATCTTCAATGCTCTTACTGAGGGAAGGAGGTTGTTGGCCGCGATACATGGCCCCATCCATCCTCCCCTCAATACAGTGCAGTCGTCCAATCCCTTTTGCAGAAAAACATCCCCAAAGAATGATGTTTCCACCTCCATGCTTCACGGTTGGGATGGTGTTCTTGGGGTTGTACTCATCCTTCTTCTTCCTCCAAACACAGAGGGTGGAGTTTAGACCAAAAAACTATATTTTTGTCTCATCAGACCACATGACCTTCTCCCATTCCTCCTCTGGATCATCCAGATGGTCATTGGCAAACTTCAGATGGGCCTGGACATGCGCTGGCTTGAGCAGAGGGACCTTGGGCCTGGATTTTAATCCATGACGGCGTAGTTACTAATGGTTTTCTTTGAGACTGTGGTCCCAGCTCTCTTCAGGTCATTGACCAGGTCCTGCCATGTAGTTCTGGGCTGATCCCTTAGATTCCTCATGATCATTGATGCCCCACGAGGTGAGATCTTGCATGGAGCCCCAGACCAAGGGTGATTGACCATCATCCTGAACATCTTCCATTTTCTAATAATTGCGCCAACAGTTGTTGCCTTCTCACCAAGCTGCTTGCCTATTGTCCTGTAGCCCATCCCAGCCTTGTGCAGGTCTACAATTTTATCCCTGATGTCCATACACAGCTCTCTAGTCTTGGCCATTGTGGAGAGGTTTGAGTCTGTTTGATTGAGTGTGTGGACAGGTGTCTTTTATACAGGCAACGAGTTCAAACAGGTGCAGTTAATACAGGTAATGAGTGGAGAACAGGTGGGCTTCTTAAAGAAAAACTAACATGTCTGTGAGTGCGGGAATTCTTATTGGTTGGTAGGTGATCAAATACTTATGTCATGCAATAAAATGTAAATTAATTACTTAAAAATCATACAATGAGATTTTCTGGATTTTTGTTTAAGATTCCGTCTCTCACAGTTGAAGTGTACCGATGATGTAAATTACAGACCTCTACATGCTTTGTAAGTAGGAAAACCTGCAGAATCGGCAGTGTATCAAATACTTGTTCTCCCCACTGTACCTGTCCTGACCTCACCTTCTGGATGGTAGCGGGGTGAACAGGCAGTGGCTCGGGTGGTTGTTGTCCTTGATTAACTTTTTGGCCTTCCAGTGACATCGGATTCTGTATGTGTCCTGGAGGGCAGGTAGTTTACCGTTGGTGATACGTTGTGCAGACCGCACCACCCTCTGGAGAGCCTTATGGTTGTGGGCGGTGCAGTTGCCGTACCAGGCAGTGATACAGCCCGACAGGATGCTCTTAATTGTGCATCTGTAAAAGTTTGTGAGGGTTTTAGGTGACAAGTCAAATTTCTTCAGTCTCCTGAGGTTGAAGAGGCGCTATTGTGCCGCCTTCACCACACTGTCTGTGTGGGTGGACAATTTCAGTTTGTCTGTGATGTGTACGCCAAGGAACTTAAAACGTTCCACCTTCTCCACTGCTGTCCAGTCGATGTGGATAGGGGGTTCTCCCTCTGCTGTTTCACGAAGTGCATGATCATCTCCTTTGTTTTGTTGACGTTGAGTGAGGTTTTTTTTCCTGAAACCACACTCCGAGTGCCCCTGAGTGACCTCCCTGTAAGCGGTCTCGTCGTTGTTGATATTAAAGCCCACTTCTGTTGTGTCATCTGCAAACTTGCTGCCTGAGTTGGAGGTGTGCATGGCTGCGCAGTAATGGGTGAACAGGGAGTAGAGGAGGGGGCTGAGCACGCACCCTTGTGGGGCCCCAGTGTTGAGGATCAGTGAAGTGGAGATGTTTCCCACATTCACTAATAAGAGCAACACAACGTAAAAAGAGCAGAAAAATCCACACTTGATAAAAAACTTTCGTCACCAACTCTGCACTATACCCCATAGAAATACAAATCACTTAATGTAGCCTTTCTTCGAGTGAGGAAAAAACTGTAAATGATTCTGTCTATTCAATAAAGTATGTGAAGCAAGCATACCTCCACAGGAATTAACATTAATTATACTGGACAAAAATATAAACACAGCATGCAACAATTTAAGATTTTACTGAGTTACAGTTCATATCAGTCAATTGAAATTAATTAAATGAGTCCCTAATCTATGGATTTCCCCTTACTGGGAATACAGATATGTAACAGCTGGTGCACGATATCTAAGGAGGTCTCGAGCTATTGCTCGCCTGAGGTAGAGTATCTCATGATAAACTGTAGACCACACTACCTACCTGGAGAGTTTTCATTTGTATTGTTCATAGCTGTTTACAAACCACCACAGTCAGAGGCTGGCACTAAGACAGCACTGAATGAGCTGTATTCCGCCATAAGAAAACGCCCACCCAGAGGTGGCACTTCTGGGTCTTTAATGCAGGGAAACTTAAATCCGTTTTACCAAATTTCTATCAGCATGTTAAAGATGCAACCAGAGTAAAAATAACTCTGGACCACCTTTACTCCACACACAGAGACGCATACAAAGTTCTCCCCTCCTCATTCCTGCTTATAAGCAAAAATTTAAGCAGGAAGCACCAGTGACTAGATCAATAAAAAAGTGATCAGATGAAGCAGATGCTAAGCTACAGGACTGTTTTGCTAGCACAGACTGGAATATGTTCCAGGATTCCTCCGATGCCATTGAGGAGTACACCACATCAGTCATTGGCTTCATCAATAAGTGCATCGAGGACGTCGTCCCCACATTGACCGTACGTACATACCACAACCAGAAGCCCTGGATAACAGGCAACATCCGCACTGAGCTAAAGGCTAGAGCTGCCGCTTTCAAGGAGAGGGACTCTAACCCGGAAGCTCATAAGAAATCTCGCTATGCCCTCCGACGAACCATCAAACAGGAAAAGCATCATTACAGAACTAAGATTGAATTGCACTACACCGGCTCTGATGCCAGCCGAGTGTGGCAGGGCTCGCAAACCATCAGACTACAAAGGGAAGCACAGCCGACAGCTGCCCAGTGACACGAGCCTACCAGACGAGATAAACAAATTCTATGCTAGCTTTAAGGCAAATAACACTGAAACAAGCATGAGAGCATCAACTGTTCCGGAAGACTGTGTGATCACACTCTCCGCAGTCGTGTAAGACCTTTAAACAGGTCAACATTCACAAGGCCGCAGGGCCAGATTAATTACCAGGACGTGTACTGCGAGCATGCGCTGACCAACTGACAAGTGTCTTCAATTACATTTTCAACCTCTCCCTGTCCGAGTCTATAATACCAACATGTTTCAAGCAAACCACCGTAGCGCCTGTGCCCAAGAACACTAAGGTAACCTGCTTAAATGACTACCGACCCATAGCACTCACGCCTGTAACCATGAAGTCCTTCGAAAGGCTGGTCATAGCTGACAACACTATTATCAACACCCAAAAACCCTGGACCCACTCCAATTTGCATACAGCCCCAACAGATCCACAGATGATGTAATCTCCATTACACTCCACACTGCCCTTTCCCACCTGGACAAAAGGAACACCTGTGAGATCGCTATTCATTGACTACAGCTCAGCATTCAACACCATAGTGCCCTCAAAGATCATCATTAAGCTAAGGACCCTGTGACTAAACACCTCCCTCTGCAACTGAATCCTGGACTTCCGGAGAGGCCGCCCCCAGGTGATAAGGGTAGGTAACAACACATCTGCCATGCTGATCCTCAACATAGGGGCCCCTCAGGGGTGTGTGCCCAGTCTGCTCCTGTACTCCCTGTTCACTCATGACTGCAAGGCCAAGCACGACTCCAACACCATCATTAAGTTTGCCGATGACAACATTGGTAGGCCTGATCACCGACGAGACAGCCTATAGGGAGGTCAGAGCCCTGGCCATGTGGTGCCAGGACAACAACCTCTTCCTCAATGTGATCAAGACAAAAGGAGATGATTGTGGACTACAGGAAAAGGAGGACAGAGCACACCCTCATTCTCGTCGACGGGGCTGCAGTGGAGAAGGTTGAGAGCTTCAAGTTCCTTGGTGTTCACATCACCAACAAACTATTACGGTCAAAGCACACCAAGACAGTCGTGAAGATGGCATGGCAAAACCTATTTCCCCTCTGGAGACTGAAAAGATTTGGCATGGGTCCTCAGATCCTCAAAGGGTTCTACAGCTGCACCATCGAGAGCATCCTTACTGGTTGCATCACGGCCAAGTATGGCAACTGCTCGGCCTCCGACCGCAAGGCACTACAGAGGGTAGTGCGAACGGCCCAGTACATCACTGGGGCCAAGCTTCCTGCCATCCAGGACCTCTATACCAGGCGGTGTCAGAGGAAGGCCCTAAAAATGTTCAAAGACTCCAGCCACCCTAGTCATAGACTGTTCTCTCCGCTACCGCACGGCAAACGGTACCGGAGCACCATGTCTTGGTCCAAGAGACTTCTAAATAACTTCTCCACCTAAGCCATAAGAGTCCTGAACAACTAATCAAATGGCTACGCAGATTATTTGCATTGCCCCCCCCATCCCCCTCTTTTACACCGCTGCTATTCTCGGTTGTTATCATCTATGCATAGTCACTTTAATAACTCTACCTACATGTACATTTTGCCTCAACTAACCGGTGCCCCCGCATATTGACTCTGTACCGGTACCCCCCTGTATATAGTCTTGCTATTGTTATTTTACTGCTGCTCTTTAATTACTTGTTTATTTTATTTCTTATTCTTATCCGTATTTTTTAACTGCATTGTTGGTTAGGGGCTCGTAAGTAAGCATTTCACTGTAAGGTTGTATTCGGCGCATGTGACTAATACTATTTGATATGCATCTGTTGGTCACAGATACCTTAACAAAAAAGTAGTGGTGTGGGTCAGAAAACCAGTCAGTATATGGTATGACCACCATTCGCTCAGGCTGTATGAAGTTGCTGAATATGGTTGTTTAATCAGCTTCTTGATATGCCACATCTGTCAGGTGGATGGATTATTTGGCAAAGGAGAAATGCTCACAACCAGGGATGTAAACTAATTTGTGTAAAACATTTTAGAGAAATACGTTTTTTGTGCATATGGAAAATATATTTTATTTCAGCTCATGAAACATGGGGCCAACACTTTACATGTTGCGTTTATATTATTGTTCAGTATATAAGGACTGTTGTGACTGTATATTGTGACTTGATATGAATATAAAACATACCGCATAAAATCGGAAACAGACTCTTTATGACCACAAATGCGTGTTTGAAACTGGGACTATTTATAGGTGTATATGTTCGGTGTAGTCCGACGACAGAGAGCGCATCAAGAAACTCACACAGTGGAAACTCACTTTCCATATCAGAGGGAAGAAGATGGGCGTTGCTTGAAATGACTAGCTCCTGAAGAATAGCCCTGAGAGTCAGAGGTCAATTTCCTGAGAGTTGTCTGAGAAGCATAAAAATATTGATGTTTGAAAGTCTGATAGCAAGTCTGAGCCAGAATTGTACGAGTGACCTTGAGATAGCCAAGCCAATACACCAAGGACTGCACCAGTCCAGACAATTTGGTATAGGCACATAGTACCATATAATGATTTTAGCACTGTGGTCTCTAGTAATTTCAGTGAAAGGGAGAGATAGATGTAGGAGTGAGGCCTGTCTGCAGTCTGTCTCAGTGGGGGAAGCCTCCAGTTGGGTTCAGTTACAGTTCTGCTCCAGTCCAGGCCTGGCTGATGAAAAACTTTTCTTTCTAATAAAAACAATGACTTCACTTCGGGAGCCAAGTTAGCGTTCTGATGTGCAGACGGATTCAGGGAGTTTCAGACTGCTCAGAGAGATTGGCGTTTTACAGGGTATGGGTTCCCTTGACAGGGACTGTACAGGGAGGGACCTCCTCTCTACTGTGGAACTGGAAGAGGAGTGTTCAACCCCCACCAGGTCCTCTATGAGCAGGCATCGTCCCTCCATACTGTAGTACCCCTCATGTCAGGGCCTCCCACAATCAGAAGTTCCACCACAGGTTGCATGGTGCATTCTCTCGCTCTTGGTCCTCTGGAAACTCCATCTGCCCCAGCCACATTGATGAGGTTAGGGGCCAGGGCATTAACTCAGACCGTCTCAGGGTAACCAACCAACATGTCTGTGAAACTCACACAGTGGACGGTGTACACACAATCTGCCTGGACCGGACGGTTATAACCTAATAGTTTATCAACATTTAAGCTAAAACGTTCTGATCTGTTGCATCAGCAACATTGTGTAAAAAATGAAGCTAGTGGTTTGGGATCTATTGCATCCTACAACGGTCCCAGACTAAGTTTGGAATATTTATTTCAAATGTTGTACTATAGGGGATAGTAAATCGACATAGGCTAGTGCTTTTGCTGTTCGTTTGGTCTACTCATCTTGTTGGCTGACGAAAAGTAAATGTGGACAGTTCTTCCAATATCTTCAATATGCACCTCAGAATTTGATAAGGACGCGCGCAATTGTGCCCCCGATGTGTCGGTCTTCACTTGTAGCCTGTGACAAAGACCCGATCACATGATGGAGAGCCATGCGAGTTGGAGGTGCTTCGGAGCAGGCAGCACTGAGGGAGAAGAGTACAACCCAGCACTCTGGGCCAAGGGCACAACGGCCACTGGCCGCAGAAGGAATAGAAGTTTTTAGGGTGCATTACGGCCACACAAAGGAGAAGCCCCGGGAAATGTTAGGTATTAGCAAGTGCTTATCAATTTATGAATGAGAGACTGATGAAGTGGGTACAGCCTACACAAAAAAAACTAAGCAGAGCTCATGCCGTTCAAACAAGTAAAAAAAAAAAATCATCATTAGTCATATCATGCAACCTTACAATCAAAATATGGCCCAACGTTAATAGAACAAGTAACTAAATGAATATAGGAGCACCTAATTTTTCGCTCTCCACGGAGTATTGCGCACTCCCTCAAATCGTTTGGAGAAAATATCCATTCCATTTTAAATCAGCTTTGTTCAATTGTATTCTTCATACTATAAAATAATGCCACAGAATTCTAAGCAAATCTTGTCCGTAAAATGAACTAGTGTATCCCACAGCCATTTGGCATAGCCATATCAGGACAACTCAGAGTATGCTATTCTGTTCTTCTGAAATAGACTACAATTTTTTCATATTACGTTTCTTTAGACCTATCTAAAATAAATTGATTTATTGCATCAGTGGCTTGTGTGGAAGCCAGGAGATACTAAATGTGTTTATGTTAATTAACAGTCAGTTACCGTGAGACCGAATTTGCTTGACAATATTTTGTGACCTCTACAGCCGTAGAGACATAACTTTGAAGTCACAACAAAATATATGCAAAACTCTTCAAATAGACAAATCATATTTAGCTAAAAATGCTATAGGGCCAATGGATGACAGGCTATACAGGAAGTCTGTATTTACAAATCATTAGGTCTATTTGCATGTTTCAAATACTGTACCGTTATCAACTAAACATACTAGGAGATGTTTGCCATAATATATCATAGTAGGGCCCTTTTGGTCAGTATGAGTTCATGAGTTTATATACAGCTTGTCTAAAATATACATAATTCTTCTATGATGTGTACAATGTCAATGTGCATACATATATGTCTATCTATTAGTGTGTGTACCAAGGCCGAACCTCTCTCAACCCCACCCTGCTCTAGTCTGAGTCTGGTGCATAGAGAGCACTGCTGAAAGAGAGATTGTTTCTGAGAGGCAGAGACCTCGGAGCCGATTCAGCCTCGATCCTTTCACTACTGCTAATTTACTGTATGATCCGGAATTTTTGTCTGCCTGGCGGTTTGGCTGCAGTTCAGGGCACCACAGGACACTAAATCACGTCAGCTGTAGATCTGTAGATTCGCCTGGAGGCTAGGCTGTGTGTGACAGCCATCGGGCTGTTATCATGATTTCAGGGCAGATGATGGGCCTGGTAATTATGACAGTTACATCACCTACATTCATTCATTGATGGCAGCTACATACATTTCACCACCTTGAAACATGGTGATTCATACTGGAAGAGGAACAGTCATTATGGAACAGTCATTCATTTATACTTATGTCACTGTTTAGAGGCAAAACAAGATGCCTTGCTGTGCTTGTTCTCATGGTGATTCTTCCTCAGGCTGGCTAAATTAAACACCAAAAGGAGAACCTCTTTTCTATACAGTGGGAGGTTTTTGCAGTCTTGAAAACAAAAGCAGATGTTCCCAAGAGGGACAGCATTTTTTGGAGTGGTGTTTTAGAAAATGTTGAAAACAATAGCAACATTTGTTCAGAATCTCTAGAGGTTCTGCCTTTTGCACACAGTGACAGACTGTACTTCGTTTTACTCCTTCTCTCCTCAGTTTGCCTTTAGGGACTAAAAACAGAGGAATGTGATGCCATAGTGGTCCCAATATTAGCTTCCCAAATGTAGCCACTCCCTCTAGTACCTTACTCCATTCAGAGAGTCAATGTTTGAAGCCATCTGTTCAGAGTTGGGTGTATTATAAGCTGTAGAGAAAATAAACAAATCAAATTTAAATTTGTCACATGCGCCGAATACAGCAGGTGTTGTATGAAATGCTAACTTACAAGCCCTTAACCAACAATGCAGTTTTAAGAGTTAATAAAATATTTTCTAAATAAACTAAACTAAAAAAAAAAATAGAACATAACTGGTGACAGAACTGGTGACCTGTGAGCCACAAACACTCATAAATCAGTGTCCAAACTAAACTTATTCCCCAGTCAGGGCTCATCTCGAACCTACTTCACATGGGTTGTGTCCCAAATGGCACCTTACTCCCTTTAGAGTGCACTACTTTTGACCACAGCCCATATGGCTCTGGTCAAAAGTAGTGCACTATATAGAGGATAGGGTGCAATTTGGGATGCATGCATGGTTGTCTCCAAACCAGATCTCTGTGGTTTGTCTGGATTTCATTTGACTCTTGAAGGAATGATTTAATCAAAGTATTGAATATCCATTGTGCTGTACGTTTTAATCATCTACTGTAGGAAAGTCTGTGCAAGACCCAAAGAAATAAGAACATGGTAGAAAACGTAGATACAGCTGAAGATGAGAGGAATCATATAAAACTTCTCGGAAACAATCATATAATTTTATCAGCATAAATCATAGCCAGTCTAGAGACCCTAAGCATTAGTCCACATGTGTCTGCTACACATCTCCCTTCCTCCTGCATGTTTTTAGGTGGGCAACCCTTTTCATTACCCAGACCAACACACTAGACTAGATCAAATGTGCCAATAACCCCCAGCCAACCCCCCAGAGACCCGGAAATCCATACTAACCAATCCATTTAGGACACACACTCTCCCTCCCCCTCCCCTAATAGGATCACCCATGGCTGCGGTTCCACTTATGGAGGCTGAGGAGGGAGCAGTAGATCTGCCTGTATGGACATAGCAGAGCCAGACGGCCAGGCCTGTAGCTTAATGCAATGCTCTGTATAACGCTCACATCGGAGATGTTCAACACGAGGTGAAAAGGTCATCATAATGATCAAGCTCTGACTGCCTGTCAAAAACTGATCTTGTTAAATCCACTGATGAGTCTTCTGAATGCACTAAGTAACGTCACACTGTCTGTATGTCATTCTGAGAAGGGAATTCTCACAGTTGTCCATCTTGTCCACATACAATACTGTATCTATGTTTGGTGTCATGGATGGTAATCGTTTTCATGCTTCTTTGTACTGCTGCACGTTTGTAGGAACACTTGGCGCTTAAAGGGGTGGGGGTAGTTAACAGAGCTCCTACTGGCGTTCCCAAAGCTCTCACAGACACATCTGCTTCACTTGTGACCCACTCCCTCCCATCTGAACCCCTACTGCCATTTCTTCCCCCGACCCCTCCTCTCCATTCCCCCGACCCCTATGGTCTTCCTAGCCCCATGCAGCCTTGTGGAGGGAGGCTGGGCTGAGAGAGAGTGGTGCTGGGCTGAGAGGAGAAGCCCTGCTGAGAGAGCTGGAGTGGAAGAAATTCCTCCAGTCATCATCCCTATTCACCTCTCATTGTTCCTGCCCTGACTCCACACAGATCTACTTTCACTGGCCCAGGCGGCCAGACCTGAGGCGCTTGCCAAACGCTCATATTGCAGCCCCATTTTAGCAAACACGGCACTTACAAAGGGATTTCAATAGCGTACAAAGGAGTCCATGTGCTCCACCCTGCTGAATACTAACAGGAATAAAGTTCTTTATCTCTCGATAGAATACTTAAGAATAACATGGATGGGCATTTTAAAAAACACACACTACAAAGGAAGGAGGGAGTCGGAGTAGCTATTTCTAGAATCAAAGCCTTGGCCTTTCACAGAGTACTGTAGGCTATACCTACAGGACAATTTACCATCTGATAGTAGCTAGCTAGTTTGTGTTTTAACTTATTTATCATGGTCTAGAGGGCATTCCTGTACTTTATCTAGTCTTGCATTCTGGGAAGAAGACTCTCTAGACTCATGTCTCTTCCACTAATGAACAACCAGAATCCTAAATTAGGCTGTATTCCCTTAATCCCATTAGCTATGTCTTTTTACTTTATCAACACGCTCCTGAATTAACTCACTTCCCCATTCTTTTCAAAAGGAATTTTTTGCCATGTGCATTCTGTTAGATTGGTATGTAGGTTTGAGAGTTCTATAAAAAACAATAATGTGTTCCACATTTATCAGAGCATGGCGGGCCAGACAGGCAGGGTAAACCAGTCATGTCTCTCACTTTGTTTTGTTTTTATAGTTTCAACTAAGACATGTCTCCATGGGGGGCAAGAACAAGATTGTTTTCCAACACTGCTGAGGAATCCACACTGACCCGTTTAATATCCACGATGGCAACGACACCAGTAGTCAGATGATCAGTCACTCCGTCAATAAAACCTTCATTGGTGGTATTTGAAGTAAAGCTAGCCTGTTAGACAGCAGTCTCAGGACCTGAGAGATATAGTAGTCTCTTTGTACTATTTTTTCTTAACTGACTTGCCTTGATAAATAAAGGTAAATCTAGTAGTCTCTCATGTGGCCTTTCAACAGGTTGATAGATAGAGGATGTCTGTCTGTCCGTCCAGCCCACTCCATACCAAAGCGTTCGTCTTTTATTGGGTATTTCTATAGAGCCTGCCTGCAGGCAGCCTGAGCCCTGGCCATGAAGGTTTACTGGGAAGGACCAGGAGAGGAGGTAGGAGAACTGAGCTGTGTCCCAAATGGCACCCTATTCCTTATATAGTGCACTACTTTTGGCCAGGATCTGTAGGCAATGGGGTGTCATTTGGGGCACAACCATGGGCTGTTTTGTAAAGGACAATACTATAACTTACAGATTTTTATGTATCTCACAAAGCGACAGCATAAAAGAAGATTCTCCAAGTTGACAGCTAGACAGCAGAGAATCTGTAGAGTTTGGTCATCAACGATGGGAAATTTATCCCATCCCACAATTGGATCCCAACTTGATCTCATTTACATTGATGTAGTGTTCAACCGTCTGCAGCTTATTCATTCTACATGGAGCTTTCAGCCTTTGGCTCTCGGGGAATGGAGTAGAATCTGGTAAAATATGAGGCATATTGGATAGAAGCCCTGTATTCTAGTGCTTAGATAGGCAGGGGTGAGGGATGGAAGGAGGGAGCAGGCAACGTGGAACAGAACAGATTAATCCGGTCTCCTCAAACCCTCCCCAGCCAGTCCCAGTCAGATCCACTGATTAACATTACAGGCCTCGCTCTCTCTTTTCCACTGAGTTCATTACAAAAAAAAAAATTAGGTCCCTGAACCACAGTACAGTATAATATTTTCTCGTTATGATGGATAAACACTCCTGAAGTAATGCACATTAGTCCCCCTCCTTTTCAGGGCAGCATGTGATTGCGGTATCATATTTATCTCTTACGATATTCATTGGCCTGACCAACAATTTTGTCATTGTGGACCTCCTTGCACACACACACCCACGGGCTAAATTGCTTCCGTGTGTTGCCATGGCAACCCCCCAGTCACATTGTGGGCTGTTAGTTAATAATTCAGTGATAAATTATCGGTTTTGTGAGGAAAACAGGTGCCAGAATGTCAGAGAGCTTAGGGGGAATAGCTGGATGGAAAGGGAGAGAGAGTGAGCGACAGAGGAGAGAGACTGTAAGAGGGGTGTTTCTTCCTCTCCTCTTGTGTTAACAAAAAGCTGCTGTCTGAATGCAGGCTCTTAATCCAAACTCGGACTCTGTATGGCTGGGCACCACCGTAAAAGTTTTTATTTAGTGAAGGATTCAGCGTAAAAGGGGGATTGTAAAGGAGTAGAAATACAGTACTCAATAGTTATCTGCAGCATTGTCTTCCACAAGCGTGGGTTGTCCCGGAGGCCTACATACTGGAGGGTCAAAGGTCAAAGACAGTGGGTGCAATCTTTACTCCTGCTGGTGTTTAGAACTGTGTAAAAGCCAAAATACCTCTCACCCTAGACCTGCATACCCCATGAGTCAATTATTAAACCAGTGTAGACCACAAATGTAGAAAGTTCACCGCTTGCAATTCTGTGGAAGAATTAGAATTTACTTCAACAATGTTCACAAGATGCACTGCAAACTATGGCCGGGACGATACCAGTATTGTGATACTCGTTAGTATTGTGGCAAGAAAACAAAACATGAAGTGGATGTAACTTCTTCAGGAAAACAGCCCTAATGCCGGAAACAAACACCATTATGTTTTTTTTTTACCAAGCTAACGCACACAATATTTTACATACAGCAGGTTTTTAAAAGGGCCAAAGTGTTTGGTCTGCTTCGTGTGTTCTTTTATACCATGGAACAAATACCACGGTACTGGTATTGTCACAGCCCTACTGCAAACTGACCACTTTAGTGTGGACCAGTATAAAAGCTCTGGTGGTGAGTTTAAGCTTTTAGAGAGGATTTTCCTCCTGTCATCCTGCCTCTCATCAAGTCAAGGCCTGCTGGGCCTCTCAGATAGAGAGAGAGTGAGATGTTCTGGCTCTGCACCAAACGGCCCTACTCTGGTCTGGCCAATGGGCACGGCCGCCAGTCTGTTAGAGATTGGCATCACCATGGCCCGCCTGCCTCACCCACTGGGAGAGAGAGAACTGCCCTCAGGGCACATTTTTCCTGGTTGTCCCTGGCGCCTGCCAGAGGTAATTCATATCACACTCTCTCATGCAAAAAATGTAATCTAATACATTATGGAGTGGTTCCTGGTACGGGGCCGGCTAGACAGTGCAGCCTCAGCATCCTCCTCAACTCAAAACACACAAACACCACATTTCCTGAAAACACATGCCCACACACACTTGTTAAGACCACATTAAGCCTTTGCTGGCACCTGCTAAGCCTCCATGATGATCCAAATAGAAAACATTAGTGAGCAATACAATAACATAGCCTACTATAACACACGTGAAGAAACCACTAAGAATAACCCTATAAAATCCTCCTATGCTTTTACATGGTTTTAGTGAATTAACCTTTAGCTGTGATTCATTGAAGTACATAAATAAAGTGAGACAAGAGTTCTGTTTAGGCTGGATTGGAGGCTTCGGTCAACTGGCTTCTTTGAGTACCACAGGGAGGGGGAGGGGTGCATTTACACAGCTCCTTCCCTATTTTGACCCCTGGTTGACCCAACGTTTAACTCCCACTCCTCCTCCTATTCCCTGGAAGAGACAGATGTCCATCCCAAATAGCACCCTATTCTCTTTTTAGTGCACTACTTTTAACAATGGCCTTGGTCAAAAGTAGTGCAATATAAAGGGAATAGGGTGGCATTTGGGACAGTGAGACAGACTGGTTGTGCTCCTCCAGCTTCAGGTCCCATCGCAACACAGGGGATTCATTTTGATAACACTACAGCAGTTTTACATAGACAGACATCATCATCACAGTAGAACTTTCAGAACACACTGGATGTTTCTGAAAATGTATACTACCGTGCCCCAAGCACGCAAATTGGAGCACAGAAGGGTCGGAGTATCAAAGAATGCAAAACGGAGCAAGTAGGGCCCTTCTCGTCTGCATGCTCCGTTTGTACATATTTTGAAGCATGCATCGATGTAAGCTTCAAAGGAAAGTATGCAAAGAAATATGACGCAACCACACCAAAAAAATTGCACAAATTATCTAAATACATGCTGTGTTAGTTTTGGCATGGTTACCTGTCTACAATACCAACTGTAGTGTGCGTAGGTCGCAAGCTCACTAGTAAGTCAATAGAGTTAACTGGCCAGTTACTACTGTTAGCTAGCCATATAGCCACAAATAAGTTTTAGCTAACAACGAAGAATTGACATCTACATTGGATAAAACTTGTTTTAGGTCATTTTTTATGTATAGCTAGCTGATAGTTATGAAGTAAAATGTTTGCCTTGTGTATATCTTGTTTTGTCTCTATTGCAATTGTCCTGGCAAGAAGAAAGAAGGTTCAGTGAATGGTAAGTTAATAGGGCTAACTGGATAGACAAGAAGAATTGTTAGCTCGCTACCCACAAAGATTTTTACATCTACTGTACCTTTTGCCTATTTAACTAGCGAGCTGATAATTCTGAAGTAACATGTCTGTGTGTATATCTTGTTGTCTCCATTGTTGCCATTGTCCTGGCTGGAAGAAGGCTCAGTGAAGGGGGAGATGCAGCGTGAGGTGATACAGTAGGGGGGAGTGCGAGTGCTTCTCAAATGATGTAATGTTTTATGCGTTCGCCACACTCTCGTCCTCTCAAGAGAACGTCCTCGGATAATGCACTTGGAGCATGAGAGTGTGGAGCTCGGAGGTATGCATATTGAGAAACACCCACCATCTCCTTCAGAGGATTTCTGGTTCCTATACTTTGAGTTTACCGAAACAATAAGGATTGTTAGATCCATTGACATCATGCATCATGTTAGGTGATACATAACAGTTATTGTATGTATGTCTTATATAGGCCTACGTGTTGTTAGTGCTGGGCTTGGACTTCTAATGGGACAACTACTGCAATAAACCCAAACTAATCCTTACAAAAGAATAAAGCCTTTTCCGATGTCCTTGTAACACATTATTAGGCTCCTGAAAGAGCCTAGGCAAATGTTATGAAATTATCCAATAAAAAAAATGTGACTATATACACACACTGTAACCTCCCAGGGAGATATATGGTGCATTTTAGTGAGAGTGTATTTTAGGTTTCATCGTGTTCTGAGGCCATTGAATCACAGTGACACTGGCCATGAGACTATACTGCATCATAAACTATAGACCAGTGGTAGCTAGCTCCCAGATAATTGGCTCCAACTCTACAAGACCACAGTCAACACACACACACACACACACACACACACACACACACACACACACACACACACACACACACACACACACACACACACACGTCATCTGGGCCTGACAGATGCCGGACTGCGATCCACAGCTTTATATGAGACCAATTTCTCACCTCTACTTCAATACTCCCACTTCACATTCACAGTACAGAATGCATGTCATCATGAAATGGGATGGCCTTGAGAAAGGCCACTCGGCTGAAACGTCAACCAAAGTGCCCTGTCCACCTCTGAACATGGAATAAAAAGATCTAGCTCACCAGCATTTTTGCCTCCCAACCTTTAATTTTATACAGAAATGGAATGACATCAATTGTGCTGTCCTCTGGGGAGAAGAGTTGTAGCTCGTCCCGTTCCTTCATTACCTGGTACCAGATTGGGTTACATTGTGATACTTGATCTCCATTCATTAACCCATTTCCTCCTCTCCTCTTACGCTCATTAAAAGGCACATCTGTTTCGTGTTGCTGCACGCAGGACACTTACGATTTTACACCCCCCCTCAGAGCGGCCGGTCAGAGAGACGTAAAGGTGCAGCTTTCATTGGCGTTCCGGCTTAAAACCTACACAAACCACAAAATGGGGAATTTTTGCTCCAACTACTTGACCAATTATTTTTTTATAATTTGAAATGGCAATATATGGAATATGAACATATGAATCCCCCAGCTGCCCAGGAGATTTATGTGAGTCGGTTGTTAGCTCTGAAGTGTGGGTGTGACCAGGGTGTATGTGTACAGTACAAGAGTTAGTATGTCTGCTAGGTGTGAATGTCTGTACATGTCTGTGTGTGTATGTGTGAGAGTGAGCCAAATAGAGAGAGCAAGCCGGAGAGATTGAGGGAGCGAGGTCGAGGGCGGTCTGCCCCGCAGACAGCTGAGGAGCTGGTTCAGGGTCACATCCCCCAACTGAAGGGCTGACTGACTGACAGGGCGGCATCAAAAGGTCAGGATGTTAATACCCCAGCAGGAAAAACATGACCTCACAGAAGACCCCTGGACACTTACCTCCCCAAACCGTCATCCCCTCTGACCCAGCAGCCCCACCACGTCACATGAAAACTTTACAAGGAAAACCTTTTAAATAACCACTCAGCAATCTCCTTCAAAACCTTCCCATCCTGTACACGACTCATCTTCCGAGGCCTCTTTCCAGACACACTTGCGCGCGCGCACACACAGGCGCGTACACACACAGATAAAGACAGCGAGTCAGAGGATAAAACACAGCTGAGAGAAGCAGCTAAATCGGCCGTCCCCAGCAGAGCGTTCCATGTGTAGAGGTAAAGTGAGCAGCCCTCCTCTTCAAGCTTCCCATGCATCAAAGAGTGAAAGGCACACAGTGAGTGGTGCTTTGTTCTCTGTTTGTAATTCAGCACCAGCATCCCAACAGCACAGATCTGAGGTCTCCCACAGACAGGGAGTGAGGTCACTAGCCCTCGGTAAACCCTGGCTTCTGTGATGTCTTCTTTCAGCAGTTTAGGAGTTTGCTAGACAAGATGATGTAATCCACACAGCCTAAAATTATATTCTACCATCCAGTCTGTCGTTCGGTCTAATACCGCATGTAACTAACTGCATGGTTATTGGAGCCAGTAGCAGTCAAATCTCATTGATACAGATCAATAGGCATGTATGATCCGTGTGGGAGAGGCTAGGTAATTGAAACCAAGGAGAGCCTCTGGTAACCCACTGAATGACTGCTTTGGGCTAGACTTTACATCTACGCATACGAGGGAGGGGTGCGAAACTGCACATAAAACCTCAGAATTATTTTATTTTGACCCACTTTTTTTTTGTCAAATTCCCCCAGTACAGTATTAAGACTGGTGGAGTAGAATGGTGAACTGTGGAGTAAAGTTCTAAGCTGCCTCATGAGTCCTTACTGGCCTCATTCCCCTACAAATCACCATTTCTCTCAATCCACACACAGCAGCAGATCATTACACAGTTAAACCACAGAGACACTGTGCTGCTCGACTGAAACACCACCAGACTGTATAACTGTCAGGTAATAACTACTGTTAGAAATAGTCTAAAACACATGATTGAATTGGCTCTAATGAGCGGATTTTCCCCGTTTTAACCTGGCATGCAAACTAGTCACCTTTCGGCAAAATTCGCCATTTTGAATCCAAAATAGGTGACCTATGTGATTCGTGCAGATCCGATGAGAAGTTTGTGGGGGGGGCTATCCAAGGCTCAGCCATGATCCAAGGCTCAGCCAATCGTTCCCATAACAACAGAATGCAGCATGGACTGAAGAGGGAAGAGACAACGAATTTCGCTAGTTACATCATCAGTGTGCACTCTGGAAAGACAGCGGGAGAGTTGAAAGGCAGTTTGTGCGTCCACTGAACGATAACGAAGAGCCACAGAGACAGGGGTGAGAAGGTGATGAAGCATACTTCATGAGCTGAAAAACAACTGGCATTTGGAAAGTTTGAGGTGAGGGAGTAAGTGTGGTGGAACAAGTATTGTTAGCATTGTTAAGTATCTTGCTAGCTGGATCAAATTCTCCCTTAGCTAGCCAGATAAATGTTGAGCGACATTAGCCAATTTAACTTATCAAATAATTGAGTTTATGGTGTGAAAATTAGCTGCCTAATAAAGTCAGACAGCTAATGTTAGCTAGCTAATGTTTCAACATCAGATGCGCTAACGTTAGCACCTAACCAATTCGCTATAGTATTAACTGGTTACGACTCCTTGCCGTTCCTCAAGTTATAACGCGTTAGTTGCTTACTGGACCCTGGCAATCTGTGTGAAATGTTAAATAGCTAATTAACTAACTAATCTGTGAAATGAATTTTTCCGTCTAAAGTATGTGGTTACTTTTCAGAATGAGAGAATTAGGTGAAAATGAGGCATTGCTTGTTAAACAAGTTGATTCAGGGATTAAGTGTAGCTGGAGCGTAGTCTCCTCCATCACTGGCCTTTTAACCTGGGTTCAGAGAGACAGTACGTCTCTTCCATCACTGGCCTTTTAACCTGGGTTCAGAGAGACAGTACGTCTCCTCCATCACTGGCCTTTTAACCTGGGTTCAGAGAGACAGTACGTCTCCTCCATCACTGGCCTTTTAACCTGGGTTCAGAGAGACAATACGTCTCTTCCATCACTGGCCTTTTAACCTGGGTTCAGAGAGACAGTACGTCTCCTCCATCAATGGCCTTTTAACCTGGGTTCAGAGAGACAGTACGTCTCCTCCATCAATGGCCTTTTAACCTGGGTTCAGAGAGACAATACGTCTCTTCCATCACTGGCCTTTTAACCTGGGTTCAGAGAGACAGTACGTCTCCTCCATCACTGGCCTTTTAACCTGGGTTCAGAGAGACAGTACGTCTCCTCCATCACTGGCCTTTTAACCTGGGTTCAGAGAGACAGTACGTCTCTTCCATCACTGGCCTTTTAACCTGGGTTCAGAGAGACAGTACGTCTCCTCCATCACTGGCCTTTTAACCTGGGTTCAGAGAGACAATACGTCTCTTCCATCACTGGCCTTTTAACCTGGGTTCAAAGAGACAGTACGTCTCCTCCATCACTGGCCTTTTAACCTGGGTTCAGAGAGACAGTACGTCTCTTCCATCACTGGCCTTTTAACCTGGGTTCAGAGAGACAGTACGTCTCCTCCATCACTGGCCTTTTAACCTGGGTTCAGAGAGACAGTAAGTCTCCTCCATCAATGGCCTTTTAACCTGGGTTCAGAGAGACAGTACGTCTCCTCCATCACTGGCCTTTTAACCTGGGTTCAGAGAGACAGTACGTCTCCTCCATCACTGGCCTTTTAACCTGGGTTCAGAGAGACAGTACGTCTCCTCCATCACTGGCCTTTTAACCTGGGTTCAGAGAGACAGTACGTCTCCTCCATCACTGGCCTTTTAACCTGGGTTCAGAGAGACAATACGTCTCCTCCATCACTGGCCTTTTAACCTGGGTTCAGAGAGACAGTACGTCTCTTCCATCACTGGCCTTTTAACCTGGGTTCAGAGAGACAATACGTCTCCTCCATCACTGGCCTTTTAACCTGGGTTCAGAGAGACAGTACGTCTCCTCCATCACTGGCCTTTTAACCTGGGTTCAGAGAGACAGTACGTCTCCTCCATCACTGGCCTTTTAACCTGGGTTCAGAGAGACAATACGTCTCCTCCATCACTGGCCTTTTAACCTGGGTTCAGAGAGACAGTACGTCTCCTCCATCAATGGCCTTTTAACCTGGGTTCAGAGAGACAGTACGTCTCCTCCATCACTGGCCTTTTAACCTGGGTTCAGAGAGACAGTACGTCTCTTCCATCAATGGCCTTTTAACCTGGGTTCAGAGACAGTACGTCTCCTCCATCACTGGCCTTTTAACCTGGGTTCAGAGAGACAATACGTCTCCTCCATCAATGGCCTTTTAACCTGGGTTCAGAGACAGTACGTCTCCTCCATCACTGGCCTTTTAACCTGGGTTCAGAGAGACAATACGTCTCCTCCATCAATGGCCTTTTAACCTGGGTTCAGAGAGACAATACGTCTCCTCCATCAATGGCCTTTTAACCTGGGTTCAGAGAGACAATACGTCTCCTCCATCAATGGCCTTTTAACCTGGGTTCAGAGAGACAGTACGTCTCCTCCATCAATGGCCTTTTAACCTGGGTTCAGAGAGACAGTACGTCTCTTCCATCAATGGCCTTTTAACCTGGGTTCAGAGAGACAGTACGTCTCCTCCATCAATGGCCTTTTAACCTGGGTTCAGAGAGACAATACGTCTCCTCCATCACTGGCCTTTTAACCTGGGTTCAGAGAGACAGTACGTCTCCTCCATCAATGGCCTTTTAACCTGGGTTCAGAGAGACAGTACGTCTCCTCCATCACTGGCCTTTTAACCTGGGTTCAGAGAGACAATACGTCTCCTCCATCAATGGCCTTTTAACCTGGGTTCAGAGAGACAATACGTCTCCTCCATCACTGGCCTTTTAACCTGGGTTCAGAGAGACAGTACGTCTCCTCCATCAATGGCCTTTTAACCTGGGTTCAGAGAGACAATACGTCTCCTCCATCACTGGCCTTTTAACCTGGGTTCAGAGAGACAGTACGTCTCCTCCATCAATGGCCTTTTAACCTGGGTTCAGAGAGACAGTACGTCTCCTCCATCACTGGCCTTTTAACCTGGGTTCAGAGAGACAATACGTCTCCTCCATCACTGGCCTTTTAACCTGGGTTCAGAGAGACAATACGTCTCCTCCATCACTGGCCTTTTAACCTGGGTTCAGAGAGACAATACGTCTCCTCCATCACTGGCCTTTTAACCTGGGTTCAGAGAGACAATACGTCTCCTCCATCACTGGCCTTTTAACCTGGGTTCAGAGAGACAATACGTCTCCTCCATCAATGGCCTTTTAACCTGGGTTCAGAGAGACAGTACGTCTCTTCCATCAATGGCCTTTTAACCTGGGTTCAGAGAGACAATACTTCTCCTCCATCAATGGCCTTTTAACCTGGGTTCAGAGAGACAATACGTCTCCTCCATCAATGGCCTTTTAACCTGGGTTCAGAGAGACAGTACGTCTCTTCCATCACTGGCCTTTTAACCTGGGTTCAGAGAGACAGTACGTCTCCTCCATCAATGGCCTTTTAACCTGGGTTCAGAGAGACAATACGTCTCCTCCATCACTGGCCTTTTAACCTGGGTTCAGAGAGACAGTACGTCTCCTCCATCAATGGCCTTTTAACCTGGGTTCAGAGAGACAGTACGTCTCCTCCATCAATGGCCTTTTAACCTGGGTTCAGAGAGACAGTACGTCTCTTCCATCACTGGCCTTTTAACCTGGGTTCAGAGAGACAGTACGTCTCTTCCATCACTGGCCTTTTAACCTGGGTTCAGAGAGACAGTACGTCTCCTCCATCACTGGCCTTTTAACCTGGGTTCAGAGAGACAGTACGTCTCCTCCATCAATGGCCTTTTAACCTGGGTTCAGAGAGACAGTACGTCTCTTCCATCACTGGCCTTTTAACCTGGGTTCAGAGAGACAGTACGTCTCCTCCATCACTGGCCTTTTAACCTGGGTTCAGAGAGACAGTACGTCTCTTCCATCACTGGCCTTTTAACCTGGGTTCAGAGAGACAGTACGTCTCCTCCATCACTGGCCTTTTAACCTGGGTTCAGAGAGACAATACGTCTCCTCCATCACTGGCCTTTTAACCTGGGTTCAGAGAGACAATACGTCTCCTCCATCAATGGCCTTTTAACCTGGGTTCAGAGAGACAATACGTCTCTTCCATCACTGGCCTTTTAACCTGGGTTCAGAGAGACAATACGTCTCCTCCATCACTGGCCTTTTAACCTGGGTTCAGAGAGACAGTACGTCTCCTCCATCACTGGCCTTTTAACCTGGGTTCAGAGAGACAGTACGTCTCTTCCATCACTGGCCTTTTAACCTGGGTTCAGAGAGACAGTACGTCTCTTCCATCACTGGCCTTTTAACCTGGGTTCAGAGAGACAGTACGTCTCCTCCATCACTGGCCTTTTAACCTGGGTTCAGAGAGACAGTACGTCTCCTCCATCAATGGCCTTTAACCTGGGTTCAGAGAGACAGTACGTCTCTTCCATCACTGGCCTTTTAACCTGGGTTCAGAGAGACAGTACGTCTCCTCCATCACTGGCCTTTTAACCTGGGTTCAGAGAGACAGTACGTCTCTTCCATCACTGGCCTTTTAACCTGGGTTCAGAGAGACAGTACGTCTCCTCCATCACTGGCCTTTTAACCTGGGTTCAGAGAGACAATACGTCTCCTCCATCACTGGCCTTTTAACCTGGGTTCAGAGAGACAATACGTCTCCTCCATCAATGGCCTTTTAACCTGGGTTCAGAGAGACAATACGTCTCTTCCATCACTGGCCTTTTAACCTGGGTTCAGAGAGACAATACGTCTCCTCCATCACTGGCCTTTTAACCTGGGTTCAGAGAGACAGTACGTCTCCTCCATCACTGGCCTTTTAACCTGGGTTCAGAGAGACAGTACGTCTCCTCCATCACTGGCCTTTTAACCTGGGTTCAGAGAGACTGTACGTCTCCTCCATCACTGGCCTTTTAACCTGGGTTCAGAGAGACAATACGTCTCCTCCATCAATGGCCTTTTAACCTGGGTTCAGAGAGACAGTACGTCTCCTCCATCAATGGCCTTTTAACCTGGGTTCAGAGAGACAGTACGTCTCTTCCATCACTGGCCTTTTAACCTGGGTTCAGAGAGACAATACGTCTCTTCCATCACTGGCCTTTTAACCTGGGTTCAGAGAGACAGTACGTCTCCTCCATCAATGGCCTTTTAACCTGGGTTCAGAGAGACAGTACGTCTCTTCCATCACTGGCCTTTTAACCTGGGTTCAGAGAGACAGTACGTCTCCTCCATCAATGGCCTTTTAACCTGGGTTCAGAGAGACAGTAAGTCTCTTCCATCACTGGCCTTTTAACCTGGGTTCAGAGAGACAGTACGTCTCCTCCATCACTGGCCTTTTAACCTGGGTTCAGAGAGACAGTACGTCTCTTCCATCACTGGCCTTTTAACCTGGGTTCAGAGAGACAGTACGTCTCCTCCATCAATGGCCTTTTAACCTGGGTTCAGAGAGACAATACGTCTCCTCCATCACTGGCCTTTTAACCTGGGTTCAGAGAGACAGTACGTCTCCTCCATCACTGGCCTTTTAACCTGGGTTCAGAGAGACAGTACGTCTCCTCCATCAATGGCCTTTTAACCTGGGTTCAGAGAGACAGTACGTCTCTTCCATCCCTGGCCTTTTAACCTGGGTTCAGAGAGACAGTACGTCTCTTCCATCCCTGCTTTTAACCTGGGTTCAGAGAGACAGTACATCTCCCCCACACTGGCCTTTTAACCTGGGTTCAGAGAGACAGTACGTCTCTTCCATCTCTGGCCTATTTAAAACATATCAAGCTGCACATGGGAGGAAGGGAAGAGTTGGTCTAGGCTAGGCAAGCTTCATAGTGATTTGTAATCAGGCCAAGCATTTACAGGAAAAGAGAAAACTCTTTCAAAGCCTGCCAATAATCGAGAAGGTAGAGAAAAACCACACTGTGACTCCATGGTCCAAAGAACCACAGTCCTTTTTCCCTCTCAAAAAGAAGAGAGGAGGAGTGATATGAGAGTTGGAACGAGGACTGTTGGGGGCTTAACTTTTCAAGTTTGTTTGCAGATGTTAATGAACTGGCCACAGAGTTGTTTGCTGCAGTTTCCCTTTGCACTTTCATCGTCCTTCCATTAAGTTCGAACAGTGAAACACAAGCAAACAAACTCATAACCACACTCATTTTTTCACATCCTGTCCTGTAGTACCTTAGTGACCTCGTGATCTGTGGAGCGAGAGAGCAGAACCTGGTTAGAGGGGTGGGGAAGTGGAGTCCTTTAGCAGTTGGACCCGCTCCAGAACTTCCTCCACTGTAATGCTACAGTAAACTAGCTTACAACTGGATCCAACAGACAGAGAGAGAAGGGGCTGAGGGAGGAGAGTATGGCCAGAAAATAAAAACTGACTGCCCTTACCTGACTGGCAGCTCAAATAGAATAGCCAACTTTGTTTGATTGTGACTGATTTGATGACAAGCAAGTTTTGCCACTATACAGAAATGTGTGGGAACTTAACTGCCCCAATAGGCGTTCCATCACATTTCTTAAGAACGATCCCATTTAGGCTAAGTTGAATATCCAATAAAAAAAAAGAGCAGAATGCATGATTGAACCATTGTGGGTTTAAACCCTGGCTGGCCAGAGAAGTCTGAGATAAAGGAGTCTCAGAGAGACAGAGACAGACGGAAAGAAAGGGAGGGATAGAACCACACTGAGCACTCAGTTGAAGTAATACGTTAACATTAAACTTAAGACCCTGTTGCCAAGCGAGGAAGAAACTCCCAAATATGAGTCACCGGAAGACCACAAGCATAGCTCATAAAAACACATCAGCTAGGACAAAATTAAAACAGTATAAACCCATAGCAAGGGTCAAAGTTAAATGCCATAGCCTGCCAACTTTACAAGAAAGATGACAATTAGCTCACAATGTATAAAAATGTAATTTGCCGAATTGCCTCTGGTTTTAGCAAACATCAGTATAAACCACCACTGAATGGCCCTGAGTAATGTTGTTTCAGATAAAACTAAATTCCCCAGAGCTATAGTGAGAGACAAAGAGAACACACATGTGCGAGGTGCAGCTCTACTCTGGCTGCATCTGTGGCAGGCTGGAATGTGATGAGGGTTTACTGGGTTTATAAATAACTGTCAGAAAAAGGGAGACACAAAAGGCAGTGCTGTTCTGAATCTGCAGGAGCAGATTCCCAGGCAGCCAGCACCCTTTCCTCTCCGCCTGCCCTGCAGTCCACTCCAGCTTACCACTCCCTCTCACTTTCTCTGGAGTGGTTACCACCAGCACCACAGCCCCACTCCATCCCACCTGCTCGCCCTCTCACCGTTGCTAGCAACACCAGAACCATTTAGTCTGAATGGAGAAAAGAAATCAAGGCAAACCAGGAGTGTTTAAAGGGAGCTATTGTGGCGTGTGTGTGTGTGTCCGTGTGAGAGGGACGTTGAGGTAGCTTACAGCAGTGTACTTATCCCCCCCATTAGTCTAGAGGTGACTGTGACTAGCTATAATCAGCATGCCACCAGATGGTAATCCAACAGTATCGAATGTCTTCAATTATTCAAAGAACATTAATAGGGGAAATCAATACTCCAATTTCAAAACAATAAGAGGATCTACAATGTCTCTAGAATAGTACACAGACTAACAAAAAACGTGGCTAATTCATAACAGTATGATACTTAATCACCCGTTGAAATATGCTTGGAGCAGAAAACCCAGAGCAAGTGTTTCAGTGCAAATCTGTGCAGGGATCTAGAGCCGACAGGAGATTTCTGATGAGAATCAATCTGTTTTGTCACATTACAGCATTCACCCCTCTCCCTTGGTTTCCAAGGAGCCCGAGTGGACCGCCGCACCACCTGAAGCTTAACCAGCAGAGATAGAGATGGAAACCACGCTCTCCTTTATCTCTCATTCCTTATGCTATCTTTCCCTCCTTTTCTAATGATGCACTGTCATGCTGTGTAATGACATGCACCAAGACCAAGAGAGGGAGGGAGAGAGAGGGGAGATGGGAGGAGGTGAAGGACTGAAAAAGGTTCCACAATAGCCAGTCACACCAAATGTAAATGCCTTCGTACTATCCAGAGTGAAACGGTTAGGGGGAGTGTGGAGAGGATGGTGCAATGTGCATTTATGTTCCATTCTTCATGGTGTGGCAAATTGGACTGTGAGTCACACACATAAGACTGTGGAGAGAAAACACTACCATCTCAACCAACCAGCTCTATTGTCTCCCCAGCCAGGTCCCACATCCCTTTATCAAAACACATAAAAAACATAGTTATATGACAGAAAACCATGGATGAGTTCATGTATGATTAGCTAAAGAATCTCTACTCCACTCACCCAGTCTGTAACTTCAGTTGGATTAACAGAGGCCTGAGAGAAAGTATTTTAGCTTCAGACAGGTTCACCCTCCACTATCAGACCTCAGAAAGGGTCATTTATGTAATACCCACCCAGTTCTCAGCAAGGGGTTTCCCCTACATAGAGGTGCTTTGTTGTGGAGTTCAAACGGACAAGAAACCCACTCAACTGCCCACCACAGCTGGCCTGAACTGTGTAATCCACTTACACGTCTGTAACCCATAGCCTAGACGCCCTGGCCCACATACACCATCCCTTTCTTCCATCAGCACAGATCAAAAAGACCAATCAGAGACGCTAAGCAGCAGATAAAGCCCATTTCAGGTTTATACCTATTTCGTCACGGGTCTGTACTTTCTGCAAAACAGACAAACATGTATATGCACAATGTTCATTGCTTTTCCTGCACTGTTCCAGTGAGATGTTACTCTACAAACACCCGGGCCGTCCCGTCCACCACGTCGAGCGGATCTAATTAAATGCTGTTCCACATTAACAGGATTGGGCGAGCTCACCGTTTCCTGCCCTGTTCCCCATGGCCTTTGAGTGGCACTCGGGCTAATGCATAGAAACAGGAACAGGATGAAATGCCAGAGACAAGTGAAACCGACATCAATACACACAGCAAACCTGCTCACATTATTGCCTTGCGGTGGTGAAACATGGCGACAGTGTTGTACAGTCACACAAAAGCTGTGTTGAGATCACTGCAGACAGAAGAACAGGCTGTAAAGGCAGTCTTTACGTAACCCGGGGCTACAGTAGAACTAGGAGGTGTAATGTAATGGAATTAAATATAACAATTTAATAGGATCTGTGTCATGCCCTGTAATCATGTCAATCTAATCACACTACAATTATAAGCCTGTTCTTTATCAGCACAATATCCCTCTTCATTTCCTTATTTGTCTGCAGTCATTTGGTCGTTATTGGGCTTCAGGGTTTGACCTTTCAAAACATAAGGCTGCATACATCTCAGCGTCACTTTCACACTGCCACCAGCAGGCTGCTGCCAGAAACCCAACCTGGAAGCAGTGGTCTGCCAAGCAAATAGTCTTGCTACCACATTGCATAACTATGTGTAAAAACTGCCTCCATCCATAGATATTCATGCTGTAGTTTGGCCTTCTCACTGGGGATTGAAGACAGTCATGCTGATGATAGTAACAGAGAGAGAGGGAATAAGCTGCATGTCTTGACAGAGGGGAGAAAAACGCTATGAAATTTGCACAAGCTCTCCCTTCCATTATACTGGGCTGCTGAAACACAGTTAACTGTGTGTTATTCAGTTCCGCGTAACATGGCACTCTGTCTACGTGTTTTTGCTTGGAACCAGCTGGAGAACCAAACGGTAAAAATCGACAAAAACAAACAGTCTAGCGGACATTGAAGCTAAGAGCTTTGATACATAAACAGTAGGCAAATGTTCTCGTTTGGCAAACCAAAAGGTCAAATTAGAGGCTTCTAGACCACCTCCTGATCCATTCTGTTTGTGTGGTAATTAAATTTTGTTAGACAACACATAGCAACTGTTCAAGCTCTCCCAATTTGCGCATTTGTCCTCCTGCACAACTGCAATTGCCAGGTTGGAATGGGTTAGCTCAAAGAATATTTATAATTTGTGACAGAAAACCTACCACAAGCAGACCACACAGTCTGCTCTTTGCTTCTACGTGTCACTCCTGTTCTACAGGGACTGGCACATTTCCTTCCATTCTAAGCTACTTCATATCACTCCTCCCCTTAAAAACACATAACACTCCCCCAGCCTCTCACGGGGTGAGTTCACATTCACAAAGGCTAAAAGGGAGGCGAACTGCAATAGCCCTCTAAACATTCATCTGTTGTTCTCTATGGCCAAAGAGATCCTATAATTTACATATAGAGTCTGTGATTCTATGACCAAGGCTGGATATTTTTTGGGGTGTTTCTGAAACCTCTGTCAACATCCTCCACCAGGGGAAGTGTGTGCTGTGCAACGATGGTTCCAAACCATCTAAACCGCATGGTGTTGGTCTAAACCGCATGGTGTTGGTCTAAACCGCATGGTGTTCGTCTAAACCGCATGGTGTTGGTCTAAACCGCATGGTGTTGGTCTAAACCGCATGGTGTTCGTCGGTCTGTATTCAGTCGTACCACAGTCAAACCCAACAAAGAGCTCCTGTCTGTCACACCACTCTACCTCGTCCTGCTAGATAAATCAGCTGGCATTAATACAAAGGCCGGGGCAGCAATTAGGTATCAAAATGTCATATTCAGCCATTTGTTGTGCTCTCCTTTTGTTTCTGGCACGTATGAAAGCTGAAAAGCAGTTTTGTTATAAGATTTTTCCCCCAGAGGGATACAATGTTCACTTGTGTAACCCACCGGATCACTCTGGGTGGTCCGGCCAAGTGAGCAACAAATGGAGCGGCATGGACCGGTTCAGCCCAGATCGGACTGCCATCCCTGTGTGGTACACTTGTTTGGCTTTTTTCCTGTTCATCATGGCTACCTCTCTCGCTTCTCTAAAACGACGACATCCCCCAGCACAAAACAAACTGCTCAATGCCACCATTTATTTTAATGAGCTCACAAACACTCTGAATTGCCTGACTATTTAATTTAAAGAATCAGTCAGCAAATTTTATACATCACACAACAAAGACAAACAACTAAACCGACCAATCCCAGGGCTGGGACGGAAGTACAGTGGAAGAAGTGTACAAAAGGGACATCTTAATGTAATGTTTTATTTAATTGATTCCCTTCCAGTGTTTCGCTCTGGACACCAAAATCAGTGCTAATTGCTCCTTCAAAACAGGGCCCTCATCTTAGAATGACTCAATGTCTTTCTCATTCCCTCAAGATCTTCATATACACAGAGTGTACAAAACATTAGGAATGATTGTCAAGGAAAGAGCAGTCTGACCAGGTGAATCCAGTGAACGCTATGATCCCTTTCTGATGTCACCTGTTAAATCCACTTCCAATCAGTGTGGATAAAGGGGAAGAGATGTTTAAGCCTTGAGAAAATTGAGATTGTGTATGTGTGCCATTTACAGGGTGAACAGGGTATGGTAGTAGGTGCCAGGCGCACCAGTTTGTGTGTGTCATTAGAGTCACCTTGTAGAGTCCATGCCCCAAAGAATTGAGGCTGTTCGGAAGGCAAAAAGGAGGGTGTTCCTAATATTCTGTACACTCAGGGTATCTTCACATCCAAGTCTCATCCATTTTGTTTTACCTCCTTGAACTCAAGTCTAATGAATTCCCAACCCACTCTCTCATGCTTCCGCAGATCTTGTGAATGCCAGTGAGCAGCATGAGTTGACTTGTCCATGTAAAAGCCTTGGTCTGTCCATCACTCCCACAGCACAGCTAGGTCCCTAGCAACATCCATCTTCTGCAGATGCACCTCCTCTGATAAGAGCCTGTTGTACACTCCATATTTCATTCTAGGGCTCGGTCTCGATTCTATGGGACTAACACGGATAAGCAATAGCTTTAACACAGTGTGAGTTGTCATACAACAATGTCATGTGATGACATATTTGGAAACGGGAAGGCTACAGCAGATAACAGACGGAATCTTTACGTGACCAATAGAAAACACTGACAGGATAAGATGGTTCTCCAGTAAGATCAAAAATGACTCAGGGTATCAGCTGACACAGTACTTGTGTGAGAAGACCGCTTACATTAAATCAAATTTATTTGTCACATACACATGGTTAGCAGATGTTAATGAGAGTGTAGTGAAATGCTTGTGCTTCTAGTTCCGACCAGTCAGTAATATCTAACAAGTAATATAACCTAACAATTTCACAACAACTACCACACACACACACACACACACACACACACACACACACACACACACACACACACACACACACACACACACACACACACACACACACACACACACACACACACACACACACACACACACACACACGTAAAGGAATGAATACGAATATATACATACAAATATATGAAATGAGTGATGCCCGAACGGCATAGGCAAGATGCAGTAGATGGTATAGACTACAGTATATACATATGAGATGAGTAATGAAAACATTATATAAAGTGGCATTGTTTAAAGTGGCTAGTGATACATTTAATTACATCAAGAAGGCAAGATGCAGTTGATGGTATAGTGTACAGTATAAACATATGAGATGAGTAATGTAGGGTATGTAAGCATTATATAAAGTGGCTAGTGATAAATTGATAACGTCAATTTTTCCATTATTAAAGTGGCCAGAGTTGAGTCAGTATGTTGGCAGCAGCCACTCAATGTTAGTGATGGCTGTTTAACAGTCTGATGGCCTTGAGATAGAAGCTTTTTTTCAGTCTCTTGGTCCCCGCTTTGATGCACCTGTACTGACCTGGCCTTCTGGATGATAGCAGGGTGAACATGCAGTGGCTCGGTGGTTGTTGTCCTTGATGATCATTTTGGCCTTCCTGTGACATCGGGTGGTGTAGGTGTCCTGGAGGACAGGTAGTTTGCACCCGGTGATGCGTTGTGCAGACCTCACTACCCTCTGGAGAGCCTTACGGTTATGGGTGGAGCAGTTGCCGTACCAGGCGGTGATACAGCCCAACAGGATGCTCTCGATTGTGCATCTGTAGAAGTTTGTGAGTGCTTTTAGTGACAAGCCAAATTTCTTCAGCCTCCTGAGGTTGAAGTGGTGCTGCTGCGCCTTCTTCACCACGCTGTCTGTGTGGGTGGACCATTTCAGTTTGTCCGTGGTGTACGCCAAGGAACTTAAAACTTACCACCCTCTCCACTACTGACCCGTCAATGTAGATAGGGGGCTGCTCCCTCTGCTGTTTCCTGAAGTCCACGATCATCTCCTTTGTTTTGTTGACATTGAGCGTGATGTTATTTTCCTGACACTACACTCAGAGGGCCCTCACCTCCTCCCTGTATGCAGTCTCGTCGTTGTTGGTAATCAAGCCTACCACTGTAGTGTCGTCTGCAAACTTGATGATTGAGTTGGAGGCGTGCATGGCTACGCAGTCGTGAGTGAACAGGGAGTGCAGGAGAGGGCTGAGAACGCACCCTTGTGGGGACCCAGTGTTGAGGATCAGCAGGGTGGAGATGTTACCTACCCTCACCACCTGGGGGCGGACACAGTTGCACAGGGCTGGGTCGAGACCCAGGGTCTCGAGCTTAATGACAAGTTTGGAGGGTACTATGGTCTTAAATGCTGAGCTGTAATCGATGAACAGCATTCTTACATTGGACAAGAGGAATACCTGATGGGTTAGGGCAGTGTGATGGCGATTGCGTCGTCTGTGGATCTATTTGGGGCGGTAAGCAAATTGGAGTGGCTCTAGTGTGTCAGGTAGGGTGGAGGTGATATGGTCCTTGACTAGTCTCACAAAGCACTTCATGATGACGGACGTGAGTGCTACAGGGCGGTAGTCATTTAGCTCAGTTACCTTAGCTTTCTTGGGAACAGGAACAATGGTGGCCCTCGTGACGCATGTGGGAACAGCAGACTGGGATAAGGATTGATTGAATATGTCTGTAAGCCAGCTGGTATGTGCATGCTCGGAGGACGCGGCCTGGGATGCCGTCTGGCCCTGCAGCCCTGCGGGGGTTAACACGTTTAAATGTTTTACTCACTACAGTGAAGGAGAGCCCACAGGTTTTGGTAGCGTGCCGTGTCAGTGACACTGTCTGTCTGGGAGCAAGACATCGTGGTCCGCGACGGGGCTGGTTTTTCTTTTGTAGTCCGTGATTGACTGTAGACCCTGCCACATACCTCTCGTGTCTGAGCTGTTGAATTGCGACTCTACTTTGTCTCTATACTGATGCTTAGCTAGTTTGATTGCCTTGCGGAGGGAATAGCTACACTGTTTGTATTCGGTCATGTTTCCGGTCACCTTGCCCTGGTTAAAAGCAGTGGTTCGCACTTTCTGTTTTGTGCGAATGCTACCATCAATCCACGGTTTCTGGTTGGGGAATGTTTTAATAGACACTGTGGGTACAACATCACCAACACACTTGCTAATAAACTCGCTCACCGTATCAGCGTATTCATCAATGTTATTGTTCGCCGCAATGCGGAACATATCCCAGTCCACGTGATCGAAGCAATCTTGAAGCGTGGAATCCGATTGGTCAGACCAGCGTTGAACAGACCTGAGCGCGGGAGCTTCCTGTTTTAGTTTCTGTCTATAGGCTGGAAGCAACAAAATGGAGTCGTGGTCAGCTTTTCCAAAGGGAGGGCGGGGGAGGGCCTTATATGCATCGCGGAAGTTAGAATAACAATGGTCTAGGGGTTTGCCAGCCCTGGTAGCACAATCAATATGCTGATAGAATTTGGGGAGCCTTGTTTTCAGATTAGCCTTGTTAAAATCCCCAGCTACAATAAATGCAGCCTCAGGATAAGTCGTTTCCAGTTTACAATGAGTCCAATGAAGTTCTTTCAGGGCCGTCTGTTTCTGCTTGGGGGGGTGGTGAATATACACAACTGTGATTATGA
The DNA here is from genome assembly GCF_023373465.1 of Oncorhynchus keta. Lineage (NCBI taxonomy): Eukaryota > Metazoa > Chordata > Actinopteri > Salmoniformes > Salmonidae > Oncorhynchus > Oncorhynchus keta. The sequence goes on from NC_068438.1 coordinate 21,626,500, forward strand.
TCGAAGAGAATTCTCTTGGTAGATAATGCGGTCGACATTTCATTGTGAGGAATTCTAAGTCAGGTGAACAAAAGGACCTGAGTTCCTGTATGTTGTTATGATCACACCACATCTCGTTAATCATAAGGCAGACACCCCTGCCCTTCTTACCAGAGAGATGCTTGTTTCTGTCTGCGTGGTGAAACCAGGTGGCTGTACCGATTCAGATAGCGTGTCTCGAGTGAGCCATGTTTCCATGAAACAAATAACGTTAGTCTCTGATGTCTCTCTGGAATGCTACCCTTGCTCGGATTTCGTCTACCTTGTTGTCAAGAGACTGGACATTGGCGAGTAGTATGCTCGGGAGCGGTGCGCGATGTGCCCGTCTATGGAGTCTGCCCCTTCTACGGCGCCGTTGTTTTGGGTCGCCGGCTGGGATCCGATCCATTGTCCTGTTTGGAAGACAAAACACAGGATCCGCTTCGGGAAAGTCGTATTCCTGTTCGTAATGTTGGGGAGTTGACGTTGCTCTTATATCCAATAGTTCCTCCCGACTGTATGTAATAAAACCTAAGATTTTCTGGGGTACCGTTGTAAGAAATAACACATAAAAAATACAAAATACGGCATAGGAACACGAAGCGAGGCGGCCATCTCTGTTGGCACCGGAAGTACATTACATTAGTCATATCAAAAACTCTAAACCCTAAATACTTTTTTGTATCTTAACCAACAAAACAAAAACTAACTACGCCTCATGCTGGTTGATAATAAACTGCGGCAAGTCAGAAAAGCCATAAGGGTTGTAGCGCGTACGACAGCGCGTACGACCCACGTGGAGTTCCAGGTCTCCGGTAGCCTCTGGAACTGCCGATCTGCGGCCAACAAGGCAGAGTTCATCTCAGCCTATGCCTCCCTCCAGTCCCTTGACTTCTTGGCACTGACGGAAACATGGATCACCACAGATAACACTGCTACTCCTACTGCTCTCTCCTCGTCCGCCCACGTGTTCTCGCACACCCCGAGAGCTTCTGGTCAGCGGGGTGGTGGCACCGGGATCCTCATCTCTCCCAAGTGGTCTTTCTCTCTTTCTCCCCTTACCCATCTGTCTATTGCCTCCTTTGAATTCCATGCTGTCACAGTTACCAGCCCTTTCAAGCTTAACATCCTTATCATTTATCGCCCTCCAGGTTCCCTCGGAGAGTTCATCAATGAGCTTGATGCCTTGATAAGCTCCTTTCCTGAGGACGGCTCACCTCTCACAGTTCTGGGCGACTTTAACCTCCCCACGTCTACCTTTGACTCATTCCTCTCTTCCTCCTTCTTTCCACTCCTCTCCTCTTTTGACCTCACCCTCTCACCTTCCCCCCCTACTCACAAGGCAGGCAATACGCTTGACCTCATCTTTACTAGATGCTGTTCTTCCACTAACCTCATTGCAACTCCCCTCCAAGTCTCCGACCACTACCTTGTATCCTTTTCCCTCTCGCTCTCATCCAACACTTCCCACACTGCCCCTACTCGGATGGTATCGCGCCGTCCCAACCTTCGCTCTCTCTCCCCGCTACTCTCTCCTCTTCCATCCTATCATCTCTTCCCTCTGCTCAAACTTTCTCCAACCTATCTCCTGATTCTGCCTCCTCAACCCTCCTCTCCTCCCTTACTGCATCCTTTGACTCTCTATGTCCCCTATCCTCCAGGCCGGCTCGGTCCTCCCCTCCCGCTCCGTGGCTCGACGACTCATTGCGAGCTCACAGAACAGGGCTCCGGGCAGCCGAGCGGAAATGGAGGAAAACTCGCCTCCCTGCGGACCTGGCATCCTTTCACTCCCTCCTCTCTACATTTTCCTCCTCTGTCTCTGCTGCTAAAGCCACTTTCTACCATTCTAAATTCCAAGCATCTGCCTCTAACCCTAGGAAGCTCTTTGCCACCTTCTCCTCCCTCCTGAATCCTCCCCCCCCCCTCCTCCCTCTCTGCAGATGACTTCGTCAACCATTTTGAAAAGAAGGTCGATGACATCCGATCCTCGTTTGCTAAGTCAAACGACACCGCTGGTTCTGCTCACACTGCCCTACCCTATGCTCTGACCTCTTTCTCCCCTCTCTCTCCAGATGAAATCTCGCGTCTTGTGACGGCCGGCCGCCCAACAACCTGCCCGCTTGACCCTATCCCCTCCTCTCTTCTCCAGACCATTTCCGGAGACCTTCTCCCTTCTCCCTTACCTCACCTCGCTCATCAACTCATCCCTGACCGCTGGCTACGTCCCTCCCGTCTTCAAGAGAGCGAGAGTTGCACCCCTTCTGAAAAAACCTACACTCGATCCCTCCGATGTCAACAACTACAGACCAGTATCCCTTCTCTCTTTTCTCTCCAAAACTCTTGAGCGTGCCGTCCTTGGCCAGCTCTACCGCTATCTCTCTCAGAATGACCTTCTTGATCCAAATCAGTCAGGTTTCAAGACTAGTCATTCAACTGAGACTGCTCTTCTCTGTATCACGGAGGCGCTCCGCACTGCTAAAGCTAACTCTCTCTCCTCTGCTCTCATCCTTCTAGACCTATCGGCTGCCTTCGATACTGTGAACCATCAGATCCTCCTCTCCACCCTCTCCGAGTTGGGCATCTCCGGCGCGGCCCACGCTTGGATTGCGTCCTACCTGACAGGTCGCTCCTACCAGGTGGCGTGGCGAGAATCTGTCTCCTCACCACGCGCTCTCACCACTGGTGTCCCCCAGGGCTCTGTTCTAGGCCCTCTCTTATTCTCGCTATACACCAAGTCACTTGGCTCTGTCATAACCTCACATGGTCTCTCCTATCATTGCTATGCAGACGACACACAATTAATCTTCTCCTTTCCCCCTTCTGATGACCAGGTGGCGAATCGCATCTCTGCATGTCTGGCAGACATATCAGTGTGGATGACGGATCACCACCTCAAGCTGAACCTCAGCAAGACGGAGCTCCTCTTCCTCCCGGGGAAGGACTGCCCGTTCCATGATCTCGCCATCACGGTTGACAACTCCATTGTGTCCTCCTCCCAGAGCGCTAAGAACCTTGGCGTGATCCTGGACAACACCCTGACGTTCTCAACTAACATCAAGGCGGTGTCCCGTTCCTGTAGGTTCATGCTCTACAACATCCGCAGAGTACGACCCTGCCTCACACAGGAAGCGGCGCAGGTCCTAATCCAGGCACTTGTCATCTCCCGTCTTGATTACTGCAACTCGCTGTTGGCTGGGCTCCTTGCCTGTGCCATTAAACCCCTACAACTCATCCAGAACGCCGCAGCCCGTCTGGTGTTCAACCTTCCCAAGTTCTCTCACGTCACCCCGCTCCTCCGCTCTCTCCACTGGCTTCCAGTTGAAGCTCGCATCCGCTACAAGACCATGGTGCTTGCCTACGGAGCTGTGAGGGGAACGGCACCTCAGTACCTCCAGGCTCTGATCAGGCCCTACACCCAAACAAGGGCACTGCGTTCATCCACCTCTGGCCTGCTCGCCTCCCTACCACTGAGGAAGTACAGTTCCCGCTCAGCCCAGTCAAAACTGTTCGCTGCTCTGGCCCCCAATGGTGGAACAAACTCCCCACGACGCCAGGACAGCGGAGTCAATCACCACCTTCCGGAGACACCTGAAACCCCACCTCTTCAAGGAATACCTAGGATAGGGTAAGTAAGGGTAAGTAATCCTTCTCACCCCCCTTCTCCTCCCCCAACAAGATTTAGATGCAAGTGGCTGTTCCACTGGTTGTCATAAGGTGTATGCACCAATTTGTAAGTCGCTCTGGATAAGAGCGTCTGCTAAATGACTTAAATGTAATGTAAAATGTTGTACAGCTCATGGCTTATTTCCTGATCAGTGTTGCCATGTGAAGCCTGTTCCATTCTGGCCACACATCTATTCATGTAATCTGTGGGAAAATCAGTGGCTCAGAGTAGAGTAGGCATCAGGACTGGGGGTTTATTTCATTCATTCCAAATACCCGCTTAATTGCTGCAGTGGCGTGTTCCATTAGCCCATGGCGAGCAGAGTAGAGCGGCACACAGCTCCTCTTTACAGGAGTAAAAATAAAGCAGGATATCCTGGTCACAGTTCCCTAGCAATGTGTTAATGATTCCTCAGCCTAAAAGCCATGGGACATCTATTATTCTAAATGTTTCCTAGATTATTAAAAAAATGTAAGAGGAGGAAGTTTGTGTATTCATACGTTTGTTGATGCGACATAAGTAAGACAAATATATGTATCATGGACTAGCTGCTTGTACTTGAAATTAAAATGTACACGAGCATACAGAATCTAAAAAAACACTAATGGGTGGACTCATTAAATAGCAAAGCTCCTGTGCTGCAAAAATGCACCCTCATTAAAATAAAAATGAGTTTTGTTTTATTTCACCACGTAAACATTGTGTAATTAAAGCATTACTGATGTAAATCTTCTTTAATGTGGTGCAGTAAATGACATTTCTCTGCAGTGAAAGTTTCCAGAATAATTGCCGTCTTAGTCAGTGAATGTCTGAATATCCCATTTCTAAAAACTGTACATATTAATTCTCCTCTCTGTCCATCACATCTCTCCTCTCCCTAGCCAAGACAATCTTTTTTAAATTAAACCTCTGAGTGTTTACTAAGACAGATTGCCTCATCACACTAGAGACATCTCCCTCCTTCCTGGATACACTCAGCATCCAACAAGATTAATGACAGTGTCATGCCAAGAAAATAGAAAAATTGACGGAATTTAATTATTTGTATTTCTTCTGTCATCTAGAAGTGAATGAGTGAATGACTGTGGGTTCTTTAAGCCGAGAGCTGTGGACTATTCAGGATACAACCACTATACAGCCACTCCAGCAGCCCAGCAGACAATACCGAACTCCTTTAAAAGTGTTCCTCCCACAAAGGGAGTAAAGCCAGGGGGTGAGAGGGGACTGTATTAACAGTAATATTCCTTATTGAAATAAAGCTCTGGAGCAGGAGAGTAGCATTGGTGGTTAGTAAGGTCCGTCGAGAGAGAGGGCTTTGCATATATTGAGTGGCATTGTGAGAGCTGGCGAGGGGTCGCGCCACTACTCCAGAAAATCAGCTTTTCGCACACCCAGTCTCTCAACACACGCAATCACAGCTCTGGTATGGCCAGCACCTTCTCATACCTTACCTGTGTAGTGTATAGTCCAACACCCAGTCTCTCAACACACACAATCACAGCTCTGGTATGGCCAGCACCTTCTCATACCTTACCTGCGTAGTGTATAGTCCAACACCCAGCAGCCTAACTGTTCCTCAGTCGCCCTATGCCCAAAGACTACAGTGGGCCAGTGTGAGCCAGGCTAATAATTAATAGCATGTAATTAAGATGGCAGACTCCCTGTACTTGTAAACACCCAGTAGTCCAATGTACCAGCATGCTGTAATTGCTTTGTTTGATGTGGATTTCTGGAGTATCACACCCTCTCACCCACCCCCACCTGCTTCCAGCCATCACGCTCACTAAACTTGAGTGACATTGACGCTTGTCGAGGGCAGAAATCACTCAGTAAGGGTTGTAATGAGAGGAGCAGCCCTTGTACAGTTGGCAATTTGCCAGAGTCATGATGACGGGCAAGGCAGATGAGGCGGGGTGGACTTCATAAGTGGGACCATTTTAGTTCCCACCATTAACAGCACATCAACGATTCCACCAGTCAGTCAGCCAGCGACCCATGCCAGAATCCCAGCAGCCCCCATACTCTGTCCCCCCCTAACATCCTACCATAGCCTGCAACCTGTTCTCAGCCTTGATCTGCATTCAGTCACCATTCCATTCAAGAAAACATTCAATTTAATGCATAAATGGGTGAATAATTAAATGTTTAAATTAAGCTCAAAGGATCTCCAGCTGAAAACAGGAGAGTTAAAAAAGGGGGAAATTTGCTTGTTTCCAAAAAAGCATTTTAAATCCTTGACACCTTTCAAACGGCTCACACTCCACAACCCCCGGGGTTCATAGTAGTGCACTAACCCCCGGGGTTCAAAGTAGTGCACTATATAGGGAATAGGGTGCCATTTGAGACTCACTCTATGCTGCAGTGCTATGGCTAAAGTGATCTTACACATGTAGGCCGTCTGAAACTAGACACAGACCAGAGGTCTACAGGAAGTAAGAAAGAATGTTCAGGTCCGTGTTGAACATTCACAAAATACTCGATCACAGATAGGAGGGACATACAGCTACCACATCAAGTAATAGAGGCTAGTTGTGGATTATGAGCTGTGTGAATGGAAAAAAATATCAAACACAAGATGGAGAATGTGGAGATGGAATAAAAAGCCTAAATTAAAAGAAGCTCTCTACGGTGGGCCTTTTCTGTACCTTTTCCCCTCAGCGATGCTCCATTGCCTATAGTGTTGTCTCTGCTCTGTGTGGTGGGGATTTCATTCTCAGATAGATATCAAAGCTGCTCAACTAGCAGGCCATAGCAACAGTATGACAAGCACATTGCATCAGGAGGGAGGCAGAAGCCCAAACGAGGTGTCGCCTAGCAAGACGAGGGACTCTGGGAAAACAAACTAGAGTAGGAGGGAATGGAGTTCGCTTTGGTCTGTGTCAGCCAGGTCAACTTGTTGAAGGCATTGGCCTATGAGGAGCTGGCACACTGCCACGCTAGCATCAGTTACCCTCCATTTTCCTCTATACCTTCACCACATGAGTTAAGGCTTTAAATGATCTGCAATCACACATTTAATAACATAAACAAGTCTCAGTCAAGTCAAATCTCTGAAGTTTGCTCCAAAAGTTATGAGACCAGGGGTATGTAAGAGGCTTTGAAAATGCTGAACATGGAATGCAGCTCATTATTTGCAGTAACCCTCGCAGTTATTGGTTGATGTTGACAAGACAGCAGGGTGCTTGGCCTATGGAGGAGGCTTAGTGGAGAAGAGATGGGAGGGGGGCTGTAAAGAGGATTATGGGGGGGGCCAGCAGTGAGGGGCCAGACTATTGTTAGAGCCTGAGAAAGTGTTAGAGCAGGAAGAGTGGCACACAGTGGCCTAGTGAATAACAGGAAATACTGAGATACAGGTCTGCACGACACCCTACAGTCCCGTCTTGCTGCATAGGGACTACAGTATTGGATTTATGCTGCCACAAACTTTCACTCACAGAAGAATCTAAGCTGAACTGCTTGTGTGCAAATACACTACATGATCAAAAGTATGTGGAACATTTCATTCCAAAACAAAACAAAAAAAAGATGTTGCAACATTGCAGGGACTTGCTTCCATTCAGCCACAAGAGCATTAGTGAGGTCGGGCACTGATGTCGAGCGATTCCAATTCAATCTCAAAGGTGTTCGATGGGGTTGACGTCAGGCCTCTGTGCAGGTCAGGCAAGTTCTTCCACATCAATCTCGACAAACCATTTCTGTATGGACCTCACTTTGTGCACAGGGGCATTGTCATGCTGAAACAGGAAAGGGCCTTCCCCAAACTGTTGCCACAAAGTTGGAAGCACAGAATTGTCTACAATGTCATTGTATGTTTTAGCATTAAGATTTCCCTTCACTGGAATTAAGGGTCCATGCCTGAACAATGAAAAACAGCCCCAGACTATTATTCCTCCTCCACCAAACTTTACAGTTGGCACTTTGCATTCGGGCAGGTAGCCTTCTCCTGGCATCCGCCAAACCCAGATTCGTCCGTCGGCCTGCCAGATGGTGAAGCGCGATTCATCACTCCAGAGAATGCGTTTCCACTGCTCCAGAGTCCAATGGCGGCGAGCTTTACACCACTCCAGCCGACGCTTGGCATTGCACATGGTGATCTTAGGTTTGTGTGCAGCTGCTCTGCCATTTCATGAAGCTTCCAAAGAACAGTTATTGCTCTTACTCTGCTTTCAGAGGCAGTTTGAAACTCAGTAGTGAGGGTAGCAACCAAGGACAGACGATTTTTACGCGCTACTCGCTTCAGCACTTGGCGGTCCAGTTCTGTGAGCTTGTTCTGTGAGCGTACCACTTTACAGCTGAGCCATTATTGCTCTAAACGTTTCAACTTCACAATAACAGCACGTTCAGTCGACTGGGGAAGCTCTAGCAGGGCAGACATTTGAAAGGTGGCATCCTATGACGGTGCCACATTGAAAGTCACTGAGCTCTTCAGTAAGGCCATTCTACTGCCAATGTTTACCTATGGAGACTGCATGGGTGTGTGCCCGATTTTATACAGCTGTCAACAATGGGTATGGCTGAAAAAGCAGAATCCACTAACTTGAAGGCGTGTCCACATACTTTTGTATATATAAGGTATTATGATGGAGCAGCATATGAGATTTTCTTGTATAGTTTTGTCCAAATCAATTAAATGCTAAAGTGTTTCAGCCTTTGAAATTCTGAAATGACAGAGTGCTGCTCATTAGGGAGATGGCTGGGAGGGGTTGTTGAGAGGCAGAGATCTCCACCAAGCCTGTGAATGCAATTATCACTGAGACCTTGAGTTGGGGCCCCAAACAATAAATACATATTATCATAATCATACCACAACTACGCATGGGAATAGAGAGCTAAATTCTTTTGTCATTTTGCGTTGATTGTGGAACAAAATTTTAATTGATGAGTGAGTTTGGATCCAGTCCAATCCCCCACCTCAGAGGAAAAAAACTAAACAAAAAATAAGGACCAACACCCCCCCGGAGAGAAAGAGGGAAAGGCCGACACAGCAGAAGGTAGCAGAGAGGAAACCTGACCCAATCTGCTCTTCCTGCTATCCTTTGTGTTGGAGGGAAAATGCACACTGCTGTGGGGGTGGAGTCAATCAAAAAGAGAAACAACATAGCGGGAGGCAATGTGTCTTTGCACCGGTGTGTGTGTGTGTGGGCTATATGTTTAGCTTTAGGTGTCCCTCTACCCTTCTCACCTCACATGGATAATGAATCTTTAAGCAGCCGTTCTCTGCGCTTGTCTGTTTTCCCTCCATGCATCGCCCCCTCTGAATATTAAACATGAATTGTATTTACTTTACAAAATGATACCGCGGCACAGCGATCCCTCCAACAGCTAGTACCTAATAGTGCCTGCCGCCCGACCTGTGTGCTGCATTTTCACCATAAATACTTAGCCATATAGCGTTTGAACATTATTTTAACACCAAAAAGGAAACAGCTGTAGTGGTTAGGATGTAGTCAGTGACTCAGCTCACATACATACTGGAGCAATTATTCCAACTCTCCTTCGGCTGGCATCCTAAAGTACTACAGCTGTCCACACTTCACCCAAGGGCACAGCCAAAAGTAGGCCATGGCTCCTAGAGGAACTCAAGCTCCTGTTACTATCGAGGAGGCTTGACTCCCAATCCCTACGTTAACACAATGCCAACACAAATCACAACAACCTTGGCCTGTAACCCCAAGTGTAAACCCTAAAGCCAGCCCCAATCTCTCTTTTCACTGGCATCCACAGAGGACTGGCTGTTAGTGGAACGGATTTCCTACATTTGGAAGGTGGGAAATTCATAGGACGTGTTGGCATCCATTAGTACAAGGATAGCAATTAAACAAGTATATTGACCATACATCATCATAACAATATAATTATGACATCAAAGTGAAATGTGACAGACATATTTCACTTTGTAACAATGGTATGGAAAATGAATTTACACGCTGTATTATGACATGTAATGACTGCAATTTAAAGATCAAAGTTGGGACACGTCTTTAGGAACGCTTCATTTCCCTCCCTCTCTTCATCAGTGTCCTTAAGGAGAGAAGAAAGGAAGCATGGGAGGGTGAAGAATGGCCTCACCCCCGTCTCGGATTCTGATTTCCCATGGGCGCCTCCACAAACTAAACGTCATGAAGCCCAATGGCAGTCCAATTAAGAGAGAATTCTAGGACAGCAAGTTTGGCTTTCAAGGCCAAAGCGACTCATGGGTATCACTTCAAAAAGGAAACTAAACGGGAAGGGGAAGAGAGACAAGGGAACACGGAACACCCACAGCGGGCGGCTGGAAAGTAAAACACAACATGGATAGAACCTACTGTACTGCATCACCTCTGAGCCAGGGGTAAAGGAAACCAGGACGGTAGGTCACACCTGCAGGCCACTGTGTGTGTGTGTGTGTGTGTGTGTGTGTGTGTGTGTGTGTGTGTGGGGGGGAGAGAGAGCGAGTTTGCATGCACTCAAACACAACAGTAAATCTTGCAATAACATTCTTTGTATTTGGGGTACAGGACTTGAACAGAACAATAACCTTGACTGGCCCCCCCATTTCTACCACTTTGGCAAATCTACAAACAACAACCCCCAGTATATGTGGAAGAAACATTTCAGTTGAATGCATTCAGTTGTACAACTGACTAGGTATCCCCCTTTCCGATTATGACTTACTATTCCGGTGCAGTGTGGTATATCCATCCCTAATAACTGGCAACTAACTGGCCACAAAAGACATGCAATCTGTTATCCATATCCCTGAACTTACATAAACCCCTTCGCTTTCCTTCTCTGAAATATTCCTAGCTTTGTGGCCAGGGCAGATATTTAGTTTGGCCGGGCTTTCAGCTTTGAACAAAAAAAAAAGTGATGGTGGAATAGGCCTGGGGAGGCCAGTAAGCCACTAGAGTAGAGTTGTTTTGCTTTGTTTCCCCCCAACAGAGTCCTCCAGAAACCATCTAAAAACACTGACATAGTCAGCATGAAACATGCAAGCATTCAAACAGACACTGCAATAATTGCCATTTAGCTATTACATAAGCCTGTTGTTCTTAACCATGGAATTGGCTGATTTATATTGGTTCTAACACCAATATAAAACTTGGATTGATGGTGTTAATAACAGTTGCACCTCCTAACAGTCAGAGACAGTGGGGCAGGAACACCACTAGTCTTTTAGACAGTGTAATGGGACATGTTGCTATGATATGTTGTAGATCTCCTCCAGTAATTAGAGAGAGTAATTACACTATATGTTATGAACATCTCTCTTCTCCACCCTACTGGCAAATCCCAACCCCGCACCTCAGCACTAAATGCTATGTCACCACAACCAAGAGGCTGGAGAACTCTCTCAGACACTCCTTCAGACTCACACTGGGAGGGTCAACTGGGGTGAAGATATGAAGACAAGGCATTCATAAAGTGAGAACTGACAGCCTTGTAAGAATGTTCTGGCAAAGGCCCTAAAGACAGTTATTTCTTACTGTATATGTTCAGAAGGCTTCTATGCATCTAAAAGAACATGTTGGCTGTAGAGTGAACACCTGTCACTAGCAGAGCTGGGAGGGGATATAATGAGACGTATGGTGGGGGATGTCCCTCTTCTTCCAGAAGGAAGCGATAGGAAAAGGAATCTGGTTCATATCCCTTTAAATCCAGCAAAGGGAGGCTATGGAACATGGAGTTTTCAAAATAGAAGCCACTTCCTGTTTTGATTTTCCTCAGGGTTTCACCTGCAATATCAGTTCTGTTATACTCACAGGTAATATTTTGACAGTTTTAAACTTTAGAGAGTTTTCTATCCAATACTAATAATAATATACATATATTAGCAACTGAGACTGAGGATCTGGCCGTTTACAATGGGCACCTTTTCATCCAAGCTACTCAATACTGCCCCTGCAGCCATAAAAAGTTAATAGGTATAAATACATTTTGGCGCCCAAAATTACCGATTTCCGATTGCTATGAAAACTTGAAATCGGGCGTAATTAATCGGCAATTCCGATTAATCGGTCGTCCTTTAGTTCAAATGTCTTTAAATCAATGTAGTGAGATGAACCTCCTCTGTGGCTGTTCGGCTTCTGATTTCGGACAGTTTCTTAGCTTGAACTGGGCTATACTCGGTTAACATTTAGTTTAATTCCCATAAACCTTTGGTAACCCCCCTGCTCCATTTCAACCATCACTCTTAGTACATCTCACTTACTCCTCTTTCTCCCTTTCTGCTTCACTTTCCTTGCTTGCTCTTGACATCAGTGCACTGTGCTCAGTAATTAGAGGGAACGAAAAGGAGAAAAGGGTGGTGCTTGTCAGAAACACTGACATTTCAAAACGTGAAACCTTAACAGACCTTAAGCCGTTACTCTGCTCCAGCTCAGCAGCTTTCCCAGTCTGCTGGTGATCACTTGCACACAAACAGGAGGAGCTTATCAAGGTTACATGAACTACTCCTAAATAACATTACTCTGGACAACATTCAATTCAACAGTAAATAGGCTTTCTGCATGCGGCAGAGCAAAGGACGAGATGCACCGGCTACCCGTTAAAGACTTAAAAACACACCTGCTGGTTCTGAAAGCAGTGAGGTGGTCAAATGAGCAGGTGGTGAGTAACATGTTGATGCGCCAATGAAACGACTTAATCCGAAATGGCACCCTATTCCCTATATAGTGCACTAGTTTTCACCAGGGCCCATAGGGAGCAATGTATAAGGAAAAAGGGGGCCATTTGGGACACACATTCTGTCTCTGTACGCTCTGTCTGTCCTCCTCCCAGACTAGACTTAACACCTCACCAGGCTGGGAATCCTATTACACTAATGGCTCTGAATGCATACACTCTGCTTTTTCACTTCCTAAAGCATGTTTCAAAGAAAACATGGAGGGAAGTGGGATAACCTTTCTATTGGACAGGGATCAACTTCAGTCCTATAAATGTCCCCATTCCATCCGTTCCAACACGGTATATTTCTGAGTTGTATAGATTAATAGGCTCACAAGAGGCGCAGCAGTCGAAGGCACTGTATCTCAGTGCTGGAGGCATCACTACAAACCCTGGTTCGATCCCGGGCTGTATCACAACCGGCCGTGATCGGGAGTGCCATAGGGCGGTGCACAATTGGCCCAGCGTTGTCCGGGATAAGGGAGGGTTTGGCCGGGGTAGGCCGTCATTGTAAATAAGATTTTGTTCTTAACTGACTTGCCTCGTTAAATAAAAGGTTAAATTTTAAAAAACGTAAAAAGGGATCTCAATTCATTGATCTGAAGTATCTCGATAGCAAGAACCATTCATATGATGAGTCTGATGGGTAATCCATCAGTTCACTCTGCATCCAGTAAAACTGATTGAGGCCGAGGGTTTCATGTTGAGCGAAACATCATGTGGCTTTCATTTGGAGCCTGTGTTAACAATGCAGTGCTGGAGAAATGTCTCTCTCTCTCAAAAAGACAAGACCTCGCAGGCTCCTTACAACCAGCTTAAGCTGGTAACGCCTTTGATGCTACATGGCCGTGGGATCGGTTCCCCCAAGCCCAAACAGATGCACAGCAAAATAATAATCAAAACAACGATTAGCCCCCAACACAGAGGCACAGGGTAACCCACAGCATGGGCTCAGCCCCGCAGGGGGTCCAGTCCAACCAAACCCATCGCCAGGCATTCCCTTTCATGATTTCCCTGTGCTTATTCTACTTATATTTGGGAACTTGAACGTATGCCTTTCAAGTAACTATTACCTTCAATATGTTTGGAATGCGTGTAGTGGGTGTTTTGAGTAACCGAGACGTACAATAATATATTTTACAACGGGACGTGACGGCAGTGGAAACGTACACTGCTATAATGACTAAGTTAACCTGACTGGCTACAGTATACGTGGTTCTAGTCAGACTCATGCCAGTGCGGCAGCTCCACTGACCTCAGTGATCTCGGGCTGCGTACCAAATAGTGCCGGGGTCGATTAGTATCGTGGATTTTAACTACTTTCGGAAAACACTATATTTTACATACAGCAGGTTTTTAAAAAGGACCAAAGTGTGTTCGTGTGTGGTCTGCTTCGTGTTTTAATTTTTGTCATGGAAAAAAAAAATCACGATACTGGTACCGTCACAAACCTAATAGCAAATAGCACCTTATTCCATATGTAGTGCACTACTTTTGACCAGGGCCCAGGTCAAAAGTAGTGCACTATATAGGGAATCGGGTGCCATTTGGGACGCACTCAGTCTACATAATTTTCACTCAATCAGTCTGTCTCCAGGAGAAATCCCTCTCACACAACAGATAGTCAGCACCTCCCACATCATCCTCTCCCTCTACGCCACAGCTAGGCCAACTCTGGATGTTTCTGGCTATGTCTCTTTTTAGCCTCTTTTCTCTTCTCGCTGCAATACCATCATTACTTATTCCCCCATATTGGTCTCTACTCTGGCCTGCCTGTACATTCTACAGATTCCATGTCATTTCTCAACAATGTAATCAGAAGACATTCTTCGCCCGTAAAAAGCTTGCAGCTGCTGTGAGCAGACAACTATTTCCCATACATAATCTCACTATGCTTTACATTTGCACTGGGGACTCTGGCTTAACCGTGTGGGATTGGATATATCTTAACAGTCAATGTAAATGTGTGTGGTTCTGGGAATTACTTTCATAATTATTTACTCTATTGAAAAGCAGAAGAAGTGACACCATAATATGTGATATATTATTTGAACCTATAATGATATGAAAATCAGCATGCATGAGGTGGTGCTTTACCATTCATATTTCATTTGTTTTCAGGACCAGCTTGGCAAGCAATGCCCTTGAATAATGGTTAGTGAGTGCTGGTGTCCAAGGGATCATACGACACACTAATAGAACTACTGAATCTTTAATGAGGTCAATAAAAAGCAGATGGAATGATGTGAATGTCCTGCCAAGGAGAAAGCAGGCCAGGAGGTATCCTCATATCCATTGGGCCAAGTAAATATTATGTCCAATTACATGGGAGGGCATATTGCTGTAGTAATGTGTAGGGATAAACAGACATATGGACTGACTGATGTTACTGGCAGCAAACAATATTCGATATTTGGATTACTAATCAAGAAATTGGTTGGAAGAGAATTATGTAAATCCAATTGTAAACATTAGTATTTGCCAGCTATCTCCAGAGACAGCAGGGAGGGTGATGAGAACCAGGGTTGAATCTGATTGGATTCTGACTTCACCCTGGCTGATATGACGATTGACAACGTCAAAACTGCCTTGCGCAGTGCTCTGCCAAAGTTCTGAACTCAGTCCCCACCGCCACTATTCACCGGCTCGCTACTAAAACAGTACATTAACTAGTTTCACTGTGGGTTGTGCAGAACAAGCACAAAGCCCTACTGCAATGCAAAAATAGCTAGATTTGGTTTGTTCTGCCATAACCATTCTGACAGTGAGGGGACACCTGACAATTTCTCAATTACCCTAATCAGCTCAAATAGAAAGCTCACTCTCTGTCATAAAGATTGGCTGGAAAAAGGCTGATTCGATATTATGGAAAGGAATCTTTAAGAAGGCACAATGCGTTGCCATCCGACCTTAGACACACACCACCTCATTATCTTGTAGCTGGAGATGAACGCCTTCCCTACAATGACATCCATCTTTAGAGGGGGCTAGGATCAGAATAGAGCACTACAACGTAGACCAGGCCTGGGCAATGGCCGGCCCGGGGTCGTGTGAGGCCCACAACCTGATTTAATACAGCCTGCAGAATCATGCTCAGAGCAAAGAATTTGCAAAAGTATTTGTTATTCAAATTAAAAGCTGAGTGTTCCAGCAATAGTGGACATAGAAATATTTCTTTATTGAGATATCAGGGAAAGCTGTGTGCAAAGAGAGCAACGCTGTCTTGGAAGACTGCAACTTGTCCCGACACCTCCAGACGAAGCATGTAGAGAAATATAGGAATATGAGCAGAGGGCCAATGCATCAAGAGTTGCTTTCTCAGTTGCAAAAGAAGCAAGGACTTTTCACAATACTGCATTCAACAAACTATGGAATTGCAAGAGCTAACTAGCTATGTACTGTCCCACAGAATTGCTAAACATAGCAAGTTATTCGCTGAGGGTGAATTCATTAAATAATGCTTAATTGACTCTGCACCAATACTTTTCCCCGACAAGAAAGAGCTGTTTGAAAATGTTTTTTATTTAAATTAATACATTTTTTATTTAACCTTTATTTAACCAGGTAGGCTAGTTGAGAACAAGTTCTCATTTGCAACTGTGAGCTGGCCAAGATAAAGCAAAGCAGTTCGACACATACAACAACACAGAGTTACACATGGAATAAACAAACATACATTCAATAATACAGTAGAAATAGTCTATATACAGTATGTGCAAATGAGGTAGGATAAGAGGTAAGGCAGTAAATAGGCCATGGTGGCAAAGTATTTACAATATAGCAATTAATCACTGGAATGGTAGGATGTGCAGAAGATGAATGTACAAGTAGAGATACTGGGGTGCAAAGGAGCAAGATAAATAAATAAATAAATACAGTATGGGGATGAGGTAGTTGGATGGGCTATGTACAGGTGCAGTGATCTGTGAGCTGCTCTGACAGCTGGTGCTTAAAGCTAGTGAGGAAGATATGGGTCTCCAGCTTCAGTGATTTTTGCAGTTTGTTCCAGTCATTGGCAGCAGAGAACTGGGAGGAGAGGCAGCCAAAGGAAGATTTGGCTTTGGGGGTGACCAGTGAGATATACCTGCTGGAGCGCGTGCTACGGGTGGGTGCTGCTATGGTGACCAGTGAGCTGAGATAAGGTGGGGCTTTACCTAGCAGAGACTTGTAGATGACCTGGAGCCAGTGGGATTGGCGACGAATATGAAGTGAGGGCAGTCAACGAGAGCGTACAGGTCGCAGTGGTGGGTAGTATATGGGGCTTTGGTGACAAAACATTTGGCACTGTGATAGACTGCATCTAATTGGTTGAGTAGAGTGTTGGAGGTTATTTTGTAAATGACATCGCCAAAGTCGAGGATCGGTAGGACGGTCGGTTTTACGAGGGTATGTTTGGCAGCATGAGTGAAGGATGCTTTGTTGCGAAATAGGAAGCCAATTCTAGATTTAACTTTGGATTGGAGATGTTTGATATGGGTCTGGAAGGAGAGTTTACAGTTTAACCAGACACATAGGTATTTGTAGTTGTCCACATATTCTAAGTCAGAACCGTCCAGAGTAGTGATGCTGGACGGGCAGGCAGTGATCCGTTGAAGAGCATGCATTAGTTTTACTTGCATTTAAGAGCAGTTGGAGGCCACGGAAGGGGAGTTGCATGGCATTGGAGCTCGTATGGAGGTTAGTTAACACAGTGTCCAAAGAAGGGCCAGAAGTATACAGAATGGTGTTGTCTGTGTAGAGGTGGCTCAAAAAAGAAATCACCAGCAGTGACATCATTGATGTATACAGAGAAGAGAGTCGGCCCGAGATGTGAACCCTGTGGCACCCCCATAGAGACTGCCAGAGGTCCGGACAACAGGCCCTCCGAGTTCAGTGTGTCAAATCGATCAAAGAAGTATTTGGTGAACCAGGCGAAGCAATCATTTGAGAAACCAAGGCTGTTGAGTCTGCCAATAAGAGAGTGTTGTGATTGACAGAGTCGAAAGCCTTAGCCAGGTCGATGAATACGGCTGCACAGTAATGTCTCTTATCGATGGCGGTTATGATATTGTTTAGGACCTTGAGCGTGGCTGAGGTGCACCCATGGTACGGTGGGAATCTAAATGGCCATTAATCTGTTTGTTAACTTGGCTATTGTTTCCCTGTCAAGACGAACAGTGACACGGCGTGTTGAGGACATTGCAGAGAATATGGAACAACAGTTGAAAGACAAGGTAAAGGATTTCACTTATTTATCCTTGGCCCTGGATGATAGCAGTGATGCACGTGACACGCATCTTCAGTCTGATGCAGTGATTGGAGAACTATTCAAAACAATGTCACTGACAAGGGTCTATGCAGCTCTCGATGAACAAAACTTCCGTAAGATTAGAAGTTGTACTGTTTGGGTGCCCATCAGAGACTTCACTCCTCACACTGATTGAGTAGTTTAAATGTAATGTTGAGCTCTCTCTTTGTGTTTTTGTGCATACCCATTAACAAGAGTTCTGTCCGTGGTGCTGAATGCACAGTGTACTTTTCCCTCCGTGTAGTTCATTGCATGTTTAATAATGAAAATACCTATCAAAAGGAGAAGATGGATGCGGTTTATTTCTGTGCATGTTAAAAAAGTAAAATAAGTAGCATATCTGGACGTGATTTACAGTGGATGTATCTGTCAACACAGTCATACAACATGATGTATATATGATGATATGATTCTGGCCCGCGATGGCAAAAATATATTCTAACGTGGTCTCCATGGAAAATAATTGCCCGGGCCTGATGTAGACAAACTAATCTAACCAAGTCGTCAGAGGAGTCAAAAAACACTTGTAGGGTGAACTCGGTCCAAAAACAGGTCGGTTTTTGACCAAAAAGCGGGACAGCGGCGGACAGCAGCGAGGGGAACTGTTTTTGGGGTGACTTTCATGGAGGTGCTAATTGGCTGTAAAATTCCTGAGATGGAGATTAGACGGCCTGAACCAAGCAACGCTCTCCTCCCAGGAGAGACTACTTCTGGAGCGCAATGGAGTTCTTTGAACTGCCACAGGGTTACGTGACTGTTCACCTTTCACTGGGGCTCACTGAGACTTGCATAGGAACCTTCCCCACACCAGTCTCTCTGTTAGGTAACAGAGACTTGCAGTACAGTTGTTTAAAGACAAAATCTGCTTGGAAAGTCCATGGTTATTTGCAAATCTGGACTAAAACAGAAACTATCATTCAAGAGAGGATTTCTTGAAAACTTTAAGTTTCCAACCACAATAAAGAAAATCTCCTTGAGATTCCAGCTATTTTTCAACTCTTAAACTAACATGAACTCTCCCTCCTCACCACATATTCTCTCCCTCAGCACCTCCCTCTCTCCCCCCTTACAGAGGTGGATTGGATGCTGTGCTGTCCTCCTTGTCACAAAGGTTTTTAAAGTCCCGCAGAGTAGAGCAGTCAGTCTCTCAGTCTCCCACAGCACACACCATTAGCCTGAGGGAGTGACCAAACCTTTCTCTCAGTTACACTACCAGTCCAGTCCTCATCTTATTCCTCTCCGTCTCAGTGCCTTTCTACAGAATGTGCACTGTAGTTATACATGGATTACTGATTATAATATAACATTGCCAAAATAATCAATGTAACAGTATTTAGGTTATCTCGCAGTGGAATTCTGTCAGCCAGTTGAAAAAATAAATACTCCCACCACTTGCTCCCAACAACTCAATAGTAGCGTCTGCTAAATGACTTAAATGTAAATGTAAATGTAGGCAAGATAGCAGGGCTGGCACCAATGTGTCAGTGTGCCAGGCTACAAGCTGAGACAGTAGGTCTGTTTGCATAGTAAGCCTCTTTTAGACAGGAGCCAGAGCTGCAGTTCCAGTCACATGACCAGAATTCACACCCTTCTCATTCAACGGTCTGCCATCCATCTCCTATTAGACTGGTGAGACAATGGCACAGGGAGAGGGGTTATTTGAGGGGAACGTTTCAGTGTAGGCGTTAAGGCGTCCTTGCATTGTATACAAACATTGAAAATCAACTGCCCTTTCAGCAGAAAGAGTCAACTGTGAGATGAGCTATATTGAACAAAAATATTTTTAAAAACGCACAGATTTTACTGAGTTAACGTTCATATAGGAAAATCAGTAAATTAAACAAATGTATTAGGCCCTAATCTTTGGATTTCACATGACTGGGCAGGGGTGCAGCCATGGGTGGGCCTGGGAAGGCATAGGCCCACCCACTGTGGAGCCAGGTCCAGCCAATCAGTTTTTGCCAACAAAAAGTTTTTTTTACAGACAGAAATACTCCTCAGCACCACCCTCCTCAGACGGTCCGCAGGTGAAGCCGCCGGATGTGAAGGTCCTGGTCTGGTGTGGTTACACAAGGTCAGCGGTTGTGAGGCCGATTGGGCGTACTGCCAAATTCTCTAAAACGACATTGGAGGCAGCTTATGGTAGATAAATGAACCTTAAATTCTCTGAAACAGCTCTGTTGGGTATTCCTGCAGTCAGCAAACCAATTGCACACTCCCACAAAACATGACACATCTGTGGCATTGTGTTGTGTGACAAAATATTCACATTTTAAAGTGTCCTTTTGTCACCAGCACAAGGTGCAACTGGGTAATGATCATGCTGTTTAATCAGCTTCTTGATATGCCATACCTGTCAGGTGGATGGATCATCTTTGCAAAGGAGAAATGCTTACTAATAGGAGGTATGTAAACACATTTGAGAAATTAAATGCGGTGTGGGGGGCAATTACAGACTGGAGGACTGTGTGTGCGCGAGTGTTCGCTGGAGAGAAGAGTCCTCAAGACCAGGGGAAAACTGAAACCACGGTCGCTAGACTAACACAGACATGGCAGCATCGCAAGGAAAACAGCAGATGAGGGTGAGATCATCAAGATAGAACAACAACAATATGCTTATTTCCATGGAAAGGAAACAAAGTAATTTCTTTCACTCTTAATTAATATCTAGTCAGTGTCTCCGGTGTTCCATTTCCTGTATTTGGCTCATTTGGAGAAAAGAAATGAGGAAAGTGGGCATTCTTGGAGAGGCAAGTATGTGCTAATTGGGGTTGGTTTGGAATAATGTACGTAAGCTGGAAAATCATTGGTTGTTCTCATTGGAGTGTTACTGTAGGCACTGTGGTGAAGACATGGCCATGCTTGTACTCTCCTGTGGAAACTTCTGGTCGTAAACCACAGAAAGAGAGCAGAGAGTCCGTATCAATGGGCCAGCTGCAGAATACCGGGGACAAAGCCATAGGCCCAATCCCAGTGGATCTTTCAGTGGTTCACGGACCACAGACCAAGGTCACAGCCTCAGCGTCTTTGTGTGTTTTCATTTACATGCAGATAACGGATGTAGAACCAGATCAGGTTGCTTAGAGGAGACACACACACACACACACACACACACACACAGAGAGAGAGAGAGATTCTGGTTGTGGTCTACAAGCCAGCCACACTGTTTTCACCAAATTTCAGAGGGTAACTTAAACTCCCCTTCAACATCAACCTATTGTTACCTCTCACAATATTACAGTGCTCCCTGTGAAATGACACAAAGAGCAGTGAAAGAGCTAGTAACACTAGCTTGGTGTGAGAGGCAACATTTGGCTCGGGCAACAGAGCATCGGTCCACAGTACTTTACTACAGCACAGTCTGTTTCCCTGCACCTTGGCCTTACTGCCTCTCTCTGCAGAGCAGGTGTCTGCCCACATTCCTCACGAGCTCCTGTCAAATATGGCTACAGTAACTCACAGCTGCAGGCCACTCAGCACAATGGAGACATATTGGACTACATAAGCGTTTTGAGATTGTCTGTAATAAAAAGCACTATAAAAGTTTAATACATTATTATTTACATTACAGCCCCACAGCCAGGCTCACTCACACAGACACTGTATGCATCTCAAATGACACCCTATTCCCTATGTGGTGCACTACTTTTGACCAGAACCCTATGACCCCTGGTCAAAAGAAGTACATTGTAGGAAATAGTGTAATTTGGGACTCCACCTCTACCTCAGACTGGGCGAGAGGTAACTGTCACAGAGGGGTCACCAGCACTTAGTTTTGGACTGTTTTGTTCGTGACATGAAAACTAATTGTCACTGTTTGCAATGTAAAAATGTGAATAAAAGCAGTCAGAGTTTATTTGAGTTGCCTCTAATTGTAATGACCCCTCAAAAAAACGTATTGTGAAAAATCTGTATTCAGCTGTGCCTGCTATTCTAAGAATTGATTTGGGTTGGGTGGCCCAGGTTTATAGTTCGCACAAAATTGTAGCCTAGAGACCAACGCGTGGCTGGTGCTGTGGGTGAGAGAGAAAAGTATGCCTCCATCTCCCACAGAACTAGAATGATATTCACCTTCTCTCCCAGTCTCTGCTCTGATAGACATGAACCTAAAACCATCTCCTCTCCAGCGTTTCAATTCATTATGTATTTCCTTATAGAATCATAGCAGTGAACAATTATAGAATTACTGCTGTTCAGAAAGAAATTAAATAATTCAGAATACTACACCAGGACTATAGGCCTATACTTTTAGCCACAGAGGATCAATGTTTTTGTATTGCCTAGCTGTGGATTGTGTGTAGCCGTCCGGAATGTGCGGAAAATCTGCCAGTGAACAGCATGCAGCCAAAACAGGCCTTTTGCAATATGTCAAATACAATGCGGAACACAGGTTGGAAAGAAAATGGCTCCTGAAAAGAGAAGACTAATCCGTCTGTAGAGGTTACCAAAATAGTCAATCAACTTCCAAATAGGCCTATTGAGGGAACAGTATTGTTTTACAAGGTAAAATAAGAGAGAGAGAAACTTTTGGCACTAGTGCATCGGCCATCTCCAGTACGTGAGATGCGCATCATTGGGCGAGTCAGTGAAACTGGAAAGCTTTTCTAGAACTATAATTTCCTCCTCATATTCACCTACAGTGGGGCAAAAAAGTATTTAGTCAGCCACCAATTGTGCAAGTTCTCCCACTTAAAAAGATGAGAGAGGCCTGTAATTGTCATCATAGGTACACTTCAACTATGACAGACAAAATTAGAAAAAAATATCCAGAAAATCACATTGTAGGATTTTTAATGAATTTATTTGCAAATTATGGTGGAAAATAAGTATTTGGTCAATAAAAGTTTCTCAATACTTTGTTATATACCCTTTGTTGGCAATGACAGAGGTCAAACGTTTTCTGTAAGTCTTCACACGGTGAGGTCTACTGTTGTATTCAAATACAATTTGAGTTGAATGGATTCAAGACTAGGTTGTTTTTAATGATCTCAGATTGTCAGTTAGTCAAGTGTCCAAGTAGCCGGTCATTTCAATCATTTGTGCGGTGTTAAAGAAGATTATGCTAAGGTCTCCGGTCATGTAAAATGCCACAGAATTTCATTCATAAAAAGGCTAATATTATCCCAGACCCTAGGCTACAAAAATAATTCCCCATGTATGCAACTTCTGCAAGCACCTCTACTCTACTACTCTGTGCCACTACGCAAATGCGATGATCTGCATGCAACACTCACTTTTTGTTCCGGCACCTCCCGATTTACAAATTAAGCACTTGGGGTCACCCCACTGCATAACTAGCCAGGAGGGGTGAGAAGTTAGTCACTGAGGGGTCACCCCATTGCATGACTAGCCTGGATCATTTAACTACGTAATCTTAGCATGGTGGGCTTACTTACCATCCCGTCAGAAGCGGGTTATCTAGCCTTTCATCCTGACTGATGGGCAGAAGTTTAAATTATGTCCAGGGCTTCATTTGGTCCTATACCCTCTCAGCATGGGCTTATCAGAAGTGTTTACCCTGCGTGTAATAAGGCTCAGTGTTTGTTCACCTAGTTATCCACTTAGCAGCAGTAAACAGCAGCCCAAACTGTCACATACAAGTGAAATTGACAGGTGAGAGAGCATCTACACAGGTCAACCCCAACCAAATTTAGCATTTACAGATACGGAATTGCACATTATCACCTGCAAATAAGAGGGCATGCAGCAGGCTTTTTCCAGCTGCTCCTTCCAGAATCAAAGACATGCAGCAGGCGCAGGGAGGCGTAGGGCTGAGATATGTGATGAGCAGGGGGCGGTTTTCATCAGATCAGTGACACCCTGATGACAGGCACCCTTAGCCCCTCACTGAAGCACCTAGCAGCTGTGGCTCTAGTCCACGACAGTGCGTCTCAAATGGCACGCTGTTCACAAGGCTTTCCCCACTGGGTTCTGGTCAAAAGTAGTGCACTATGTAGTGAATAGGGTGCCATTTGGGATGCAGCCTCTCTCACTGGGATGTGATCTCTCTCCTCTCTTGATTCAGCAGAAACACACTGCCCCAGAGTTTATTTTCCAGCGTTGGCAAAGTGGGGCTTTCACAGAGACTTGGTGAAGGCTGTAATTGATTTACGAGCGGCTCTCCCACTCCTGCTTGTACCTCTCCATGTAAGGCAGTGCCAGCCAAGACACTCCGCTCACATACACAGCCTTGGTTCCATAACAGGCACCCACCCACCCACTGTTCTGCTAAAGGGTCCCTTGAACACCACACACACACACTGTTCTCCTCCCACAGCTACTATGACCTTTCTATTATGCCAACTCAAGGATGACAAAATATCAAACCGTAATAAAACATGTTCTGTGAACCACAGCTTTTCTGATGTGAATGACGTCTTGTACTGTATGACTTAAGTGAAATCAGAGTGGTAACAATTCAGCGGTAAAAAATGTGACTCTTCAAATGAAAACCTGCCTAATAGTCAAACTTAAAGCCCACAAGGTCCTTTCAAAACAAAACTTCCTCGCTTGTAAAAAATGTAAGACAATGTCTTCAGTATTCCATCTTATCTTTGCATGGTTAGATAATAATGGGAAGGGAGGGGGAACTACTGAAGGAGGGGTGGACAGAGGGAGGGAGGTGCCAGGTGGGTGATGAGGCTCTGAACGAGGCAATGGAGTGAGATTGCTGGCTGTGCCATGAGATGAGCCCCACGTAGCTCAACAGAGCTGCCTCTCTCTTTCTCCTCCCCTGCCTACAGCCAGAGCCCAGCCAGGCCTGAAAAGGAGGAGGCAATAGGGCCACTTACTACCCACAGACCCACAACCTCAATGCAGCACAGAGCCACTCTTTACTAGTTGCTATGATCACTCGCATGCAGGCAAGATCAGTGCCCGACATTGTCTTTTCACTGAGGGGGTAAACAGTCCCATGCTGCCAAGTTGTTCAGTAGCTGACCTCACAGCTGGACTGGACTCAAATGTGTTTCCTCTACACAAACATATTGATTTAGACGAGAGCATTACCTTGTCTTGCTTCCCTTCCATTTACTGTAAACAATTTCTGATTGCAATATAGGCACAGATGATGCCTTTAACCATAGCATGTATGATAAAAGCACTGGCAAGTCATATTGGTGTGGGTTACCACCTTGTTATCTCTTTTTAAAATAACTTCAAGTCCTGTTAAAATGAATTGTAAAGAATTTATGGAAATTAAACTGCATATAGAGTTGAAGTCGGAAGTTTACATACACCTTGGCCAAATACATTTAAACTCAATTTTTCACAATTCCTGACATTTAATCCTAGTAAAAATGCCTGTTTTAGGTCAGTTATGATCACCTTAAAGCATCAGGAAGCTTTAACTTCCTGACTGATGTCTTGAGATGTTGCTTCAATATATCCACATAAATTTCCCCCCTCATGACGCCATCTATTTTGTGAAGTGCACCAGTCCCTCCTGCAGCAAAGCACCCCCAAAACATGATGCTTTCATCCCCTGTGCTTCACGGTTGGAAGGGTGTTCTTCGGCTTGCAAGTCTCCCCCTTTTTCCTCCAAATATAACAACGGTCATTATGGCCAAACAGTTCTATTTTTGTTTCATCAGACCAGAGAACATTTCTCCAAAAAGTACCATCTTTGTGCAGTTGCAAACTGTAGTCTGGCTTCTTATGGTGGTTTTGGAGCAGCTTCTTCCTTGATGAGCGGCCTTTCAGGTTATGTCAATATAGGACTTGTTTTACTGTGGATATAGATACTTTTGTACCTGTTTCCTCCAGCATCTTCACAAGGTCCTTTCCAAGCTGTTTAAAGGCACAGTCAACTTAGTGCATGTAAACTTCTGGCCCACTGGAATTGTGAAACAGTGAATAAGTGGAATAATCCGTCTAAACAATTGTTGGAAAAATGACTTGTAGATATATAGATGTCCTAACCGACTTGCCAAAACTATAGTTTGTTAACAAGAGTTTTGTAGAGTGGTTGAAAAACAAGTTTTAATGACTCCAACATAAGTGTATGTAAACTTCGACTTCAACTGTACATGGAAAGCAAGAAATAGCCAGCTCATGTAGACACAGCTGACATACATACATATCCACACACACAGTATATCACAAAAGTGAGTACACCCCTCACATTTTTGCAAATATTTGAGTATATCTTTTCATGTGACAACACTGAAGAAATGACACTTTGCTACAATGTAAAGTAGTGAGTGTACAGCTTGTATAACAGGGTAAATTTGCTGTCCCCTCAATAACTCAACACACAGCCATTATTGTCTAAACCGCTGGCAACAAAAGTGAGTAGACCCCTAAGTGAAAATGTCCAAATTGGGCCCAAAGTGTCAATATTTTGTGTGGCCACCATCATTTTCCAGCACTGCCTTAACCCTCTTGGGCATGGAGTTCACCAGAGCTTCACAGGTTGCCACTGGAGTTCTCTTCCACTCCTCCATGACGACATCACGGAGCTGGCGGATGTTAGAGACCTTGCACTCGTCCACCTTCCGTTTGAGGATGCCCCATAGATGCTCAATAGGGTTTAGGTCTGGAGACATGCTTGGCCAGTCCATCACCTTTACCCTCAGCTTCTTTAGCAAGGCAGTGGTCGTCTTGGAGGTGTGTTTGGGGTTGTTATCATGTTGGAATACTGTCCTGCGGCCCAGTCTCCGAAGGGAGCGGATCATGCTCTGCTTCAGTATGTCACAGTACATGTTGGCATTCATGGTTCCCTCAATGAACTGTAGCTCCCCAGTGCCGGCAGCACTCATGCAGCCCCAGACCATGACACTCCCACCACCATGCTTGACTGTAGGCAAGACACACTTGTCTTTGTACTCCTCACCTGGTTGCCGCCACACACGCTTGACACCATCTGAACCAAATAAGTTTATCTTGGTCTCATCAGACCACAGGACATGGTTCCAGTAATCCATGTTCTTAGTCTGCTTGTCTTCAGCAAACTGTTTGCGGGCTTTCTTGTGCATCATCTTTAGAAGAGGCTTCCTTCTGGGACGACAGCCATGCAGACTAATTTGATGCAGTGTACGGCGTATGGTCTGAGCAATGATAGGCTGACCCCCCCCCACCCCTTCAACCTCTGCAGCAATGCTGGCAGCACTCATACGTCTATTTCCCAAAGACGACCTCTGGATATGACACTAAGCACGTGCACTCAACTTCTTTGGTCAACCATGGCGAGGCCTGTTGAGTGGAACCTGTCCAGTTAAACCGCTGTATGGTCTTGGCCACCGTGCTGCAGCTCAGTTTCAGGGTCTTGGCAATCTTCTTATAGCCCAGGCCATCTTTATGTAGAGCAACAATTCTTTTTTTCAGATCCTCAGAGAGTTCTTTGCCATGAGGTGCCATGTTGAACTTCCAGTGACCAGTCAGTATGAGTGAGTGTGAGAGCAATGACACCAAATTTAACACACCTGCTCCCCATTCACACCCGAGACCTTCTAACACTAACGAGTCACATGACACCGGGGAGGGAAAATGGCTAATTAGGCCCAATTTGGACATTTTCACTGAGGGGTGTACTCACTTTTGTTGCCAGCGGTTTAGACATTAATGGCTGTGTGTTGAGTTATGGAGGGGACAGCAAATGTACACTGTTATACAAGCTGTACACTCACTACTTTACATTGTAGCAAAGTGTCATTTCTTCAGTGTTGTCACATGAAAAGATATACTCAAATATTTACAAAAATGTGAGGGGTGTACTCAATTTTGTGATGTACTGTATATGTGTATCTCCTCTGAAGCAAAGCTTCTCTTGTCAGGTACCAGGAGCTTCATATACCTGTCCTGGTGATAAAACCACATCTGTGTATCAGACAAAGCCTGAGTCTACATAGCTTTGCAGTCTTGTGGGTTGGCTATCTGATGCGTTATACAGCCTAGCTACAGGAACAGAAGAACACATTCACATCAATGCACACACGTGCCAAAATAATCATTCTGAAGGGGGAAATGTATTGGCCACATGAAGCCTTAAGTAAACACTAAACATGTAAATGTCTTAGGACATGTCAGAAGGCTATGGTAGTGTGACCTACATCTGACTGCTCACTGAAACATGAATTCTCTCTTCAGTATAAAAACAGAGCGGACAGAGCTGGTCAGTTAAACCACTAACAGACACACTCATTCAGGCCCCTGCTGTTCTGAAGATCACAATTACTCTGCAATTAATACTGGTGACACTGTCAGAGTTAAATGCAAAATTGAACACTACTCTCAAGTAACCTTAGCCAAGTCGTGGCCGCACTCGAATTTTGAACAATGGCAATGTCAATGCTGCAGAATATTTTCCACCAGCAGCATTCAGAACACAGTAATGCTGCCCTGTGGAGATATGCTCCTCCCAGACTGGCCCAAGACAACCCCATCCTTCCTTCCCTGCCTCCATCCAACCGCCATCCCTCTGTCATTCCCCCCTTCACGCCTGGACTGCATAATGAAGTGTAACACAAACCATCACCAACAATCTGCATCACATTAGATGGGCCTTGATTCAATCGAAATCATGTTGCACGAAGGGTTAGGGTTCTACAGGAAAATACTAAACTAAGGAAATTCACAAAGAGTTCATAAAATATATAGCACGCTATTTGATGACTATGGGGAAAGGTTGGGTGGTGTGGAGCCAAGAGGGCAAGGCTCATTTAAAAAGGTCCTGTGTGCCCTTACTGTTGAAAGATAATCATCCTAAATGTCTGCATTTCATTGAAGAGGTGGTCAAATGTAATTACTTGCCAGTATGTGGATAAACTATGTAGGCCTCGATCAGATAAATACATGACAAAACATTCACATTGTAAAAAATATCATTCCACTGGCACAGTATATGCAGAAGTATTCTTACAGAAAATCTCCTGCAAATCCCTTTTACTAGCCTGGTGTGGCAATGAAAAGAGACACAGAAGATGGCTATATATACACTCTTAATTCAAAGAGAATATTTCCAAATGAAATAGTTTCCCGGGCATCTTAGGACAATGAAATTATCACTGTCCAACTAAAAGCCAGCCTCCTTCATCACAATCTTCTGCTCCCATTATTTTAAAGATATATAAAATACCATTTCTAAATTTTCAAGCCAGGAAATCATACCATACCATTTAGATCTCCTTAAAATAATGGGAGCAGAGATGGTGATGAAAGAGGCTGGCTTTTAGTTGGACAGTGATCATTTCCTTGTCCTAAGATGCCCGGGAAACTCTTTCATTTGGAAATATTCTCTTTGAACCAGGAAATCATACCATACCATACCATTTCTACCTATCCTGTGAGGCCTAGAGACATGATCATGTCTTTACCAGGAGTTACTGGGTATAATGTCCTGTACTGCCAACAGGGTAGCAGCAGCAGGGCACTGAGAATGGCGCAGCTCCGTTCTCTGCAGACAATTAGATTTATATTCACAGTACCTCGGCTCGCTCCCTCTACCCTTCTCTCCCTCACGATTACAATGTACACATATATTATATCCGCCCACCTGGATATTATTCTTTCTAGCATATACATTATGTGCATGCAGCTGCAAGCAGAGACACATCGGCTAGCCGAGAGTCTCAGTGGGATTAATTGTCATTTGTTATTGAGAATCATCATTTGTTTTTAAGACAGGCATGCTGACGTATGTAGGAAACTGGAGTTGCAGAGGACCCAAAATAGATCCTGAACCTGCAGCATGATGCAGGTATCATCTAGGTATAATTTATTTCTAATCCTGAAACCATTGCTTTACCCATAAATGTACATGATACAAAACACACTGACATCGGCCTAAACATTTTAAAGGCTTTCACAACATGCTATTTTTATGTTTATTGAATCCATGTCTAGAAAATAAAATACAGATTCAGGATAGTGTGGTAATCATATTTACAATATAGGCCTAGATTAATTATATGGGAGAGTAACTGTACTCATTTGTCAAACTGCACACACACATCTTGACAAATTGTGATATATTAGCGATATGTAGTTTGTTGTGTGCAAGGCAAAATAATAAATAAATAAATGGACAGGGTACATAGAAAAGATGTAGCAATTTTCTGAGAAAGATGAGCTTAAATCATAACATCTACAGGCTAAACATCTGTTTTTGAAACCTTTACATTAAACCCATATGAAAGAGATGGACAGATACTAGGATTAAAATGACTTCATGTGACCCCTACAGGTATATTTATAGGAAATGTGTTTAAATCTGTTCTCCTTTTTCAAACATATGGGTGTTTTCAAATAGCTGTGTAATGTGTAGGCCTATTATGAGATGTTGACTTCTGGATCCTAAATAATGGCCCTACAATTAAATAATTACATTGAACAAAATCCTAACAACCAAAGAGTAGGCCATTGTCTCGAGTTTCACATATTTTAATAACACCGATTTAAAAAATACATTAGACTTTTTTACAATAACTCTTTTCATCATCGATAATTTCACCTGGGCTATAGTAAACCTTAGATATATTATAGAGAAAAAAAAACATTTTTACTATATTTAGATCAATATTTAGAAAGCATTGTCGCTATTTCAAATGGCCTACAATAATTAAAGTTTCTCAAGATTTTTTTTGTAAATGTTTTGTAAATGATCCTGCCCCTAAAATGTTTGTTTTTTCTCCCCCCAATGTAATTTGTTACCAGAGTGTTTGAATTAAAAAGGTTTCTATAGATTTCACTATGAATAACAATGCATTGTAGACATCAGCATATCTTCCCACTACCTGTGTGTGTGTGTGTGTGTGACATTTTATTATTTCAATATGGATATTTAGGCTATAGATAATGTGACACATGGCACTGCAGTGCACAATAGATAGGCTATATGATGTATTCAATGCAAACAATGGAACCTGGAAGAAATACAGTGGTCCTTCTGTATAAACCGTAATCTATATACATAACATAAGACAGTGACAAATTAATCTACCTACTGAAAAAAAAATAGGTCAGCTGTCAACATTAAAAACATGTTAGACCCTGTATCAACTTTTGGTTCCACAGTCAGTTATTTCCAATGACCCACATGAAAGCATACACCTGTGCACTGTAAGGTAGGCCTATATAAAATTGGGCCACGCATGTTGTTTATTTAAATAAGGGTTTATTGGCCAAATGACCAGGGTAGCCTAAATATATGGGTGTCACATTTTTTTTTTAAATCAGCGTGCAATTCCAGGTTCACATTTGTATTAGTCAGTGCTTACCTTTTTGTGTCTATCTTTGAAAGGCAATGCCGGCCATTGCATCTCCTGTAAAAAGTCTTGCCAATGTTTCTGGTCCTGATCAGATGAGACGAAGACGATTTCCAATTTGTCTTTATGTTCAGATGATTTTTTGAACTTGCTATAAAACTCACACAGACTGGCGTTGAACTGCTTACAGGGACCGTTTAAACTGCAGCCGAAGTAGAGCCCGACCAGGGACAGCTTGATGCCCAGCGCCTGTACATCCACCTCGGCTGTCTCGCTGTTGACGAGCCGCTCCCCGAGTAGATTCACCAGTAACTCCGACATGCTGCTCGAGTCCTTGAAACAGACCCTAATATATTCCGTTCTCTTACCAATACTGCAGAAAATGAAAACCAACACGCCCTCGTCCTCCAATTTAGCTTCCTTGGAGAGAGCCCCAATTCGTTATATAGCCTATGCTCAAATGTGTGCACAACTACAGATATCATCCACTCAGCTCAGTCGCTCCAATGTGTGGTGTGCAGGAATGCGCTCCAATTATACTCAATAGAAGTGGTTGCACTCACGTCAAAGCAAGAAAGCAACTCTTTCATGACACCTAGTTATAAAATGGCGATATTGCATCTCTATAATATTCTTGATGTATATATATATATATATATATATAAATAAAATCTGACCACCTTTGTTTGGTCTTGTATTGAATAGCATTACTTGATCAAGTTCACCATTAGTTGATCAAGTTCAAAGACTGATTGTTGTTAGCATTGAGCATGTTTTGGCCTACATGGTACACACATGGCATGTTTGGCCTATTAGTACATTAAACTCGAATGACAGAACGAGGGCTAGGTTACTTTCTTCTTCATGAGCCGGTTTCCAAATACAACATGGCCTATTATTAAATGTGACAATTATATTATAATATAATTTCACATAAAATGTTTTAAATATCAAGATAAAATGCGAACCTAAATGTTTATTATAAGACACATTAGGCCTAATGTCTAGTTAAATAAAATGTTTGTAGACAGGCTGATGGTGCCACCTAGCGTCTCAAAGTGAACTGCACTATAGACAAACCATTTTACACATACAATTGTTTTCATCCAACCATCATTTATTTCATTTGACTAAGTTCTACACAATAACACGCCAATCACAGTATAACAGGTAATGTTTCAGTTGATATCTTCACTATAAAGATTTCTGCTATAAGTAAGAATCATCAATTCATCTGGCACATCACACTAGGAGTAGGCTGCCTACCACTTAGGGGTATCTAATATATTTGTCAAAAGTGGGCTATGTTATTATAACTCTTCAATTTAATTTACTACATTAAACATCAAGTTATAAAAGCAGTCAACTACCTCTACCAAGGCCTCTGGTTATGTTATAGTTGCTTTTTATTTCCATGTAAGAATAGCAACACATTCACTGATTAACACTACCTCGCAGGGAGAGGAGTGTGTATTTGAATTTCAAAGAAACAATTATTTCTGTTCAATCTAGTGTAGTGAAAAGGTGCCTGGGCTGGGGCTGGATCTCAGGAAAAAGACAGGACAGTGTGAAATGGAAGATGACCCAGTGCAGGGCGAGTGTGGTCCTCTAGTCCTCGGTGAACATCATCCTCACCAGGTCAGCTTTGAAGCACTCCTCTTCAACCAGCTTCTGAGGCTGAATTAGATGATGGAGGAAAAGAAAAGAAACATAACTTAGCATGTTTTGGTAACACTTTCCCTGAAGCTATATTTTATATAGAATTTATAAAGTGTATAAATGGTTAATAACAACCTCGCCAATGTGTTGTAACAGTTTAAAGTTTTTTACAGACTATCTATAAAAAAAAAACATTCAATGCTTTTAGGAGCCTTTGGGTGTTGCCACAAAATCCAAAGAAAACCCAAAATTGAAGAGAGAAATTCTCCTTTGAAAAGGCAATTTGCTAATCGATCACTATACTAGAAATTATTTTCTTTGTGATCTTATGCTCACCGTGCCATATCGGATCAGAGTGGGAACTCCACTGAGCTTCAGAGTCTTCTTGAACTTATTATTGGGATCCTTCCAACTGGTCGAAGATGAAAAGGTAAATTAAGCAAAATACATGTCAGACATTTAGGTCAAACGTATAATTTTGTGCATTATATATATATATACTGAACAAAAATATAAAAACGCAACAATTTCAAAGATTTTACTGAGTTACAGTTCATATAAGGAAATCAGTCAATTGAAATAAATCTATAAATTTCACATCACTGGGAATATAGATATGCATCTGTTGGTCACAGATACAGTGCCTTGCGAAAGTATTCGGCCCCCTTGAACTTTGCGACCTTTTGCCACATTTCAGGCTTCAAACAAAGATATAAAACTGTATTTTTTTGTGAATAATCAACAACAAGTGGGACACAATCATGAAGTGGAACGACATTTATTGGATATTTCAAACTTTTTTAACAAATCAAAAACTGAAAAATTGGGCGTGCAAAATTATTCAGCCCCCTTAAGTTAATACTTTGTAGCGCCACCTTCTGCTGCGATTACAACTGTAAGTCGCTTGGGGTATGTCTATCAGTTTTGCACATCAAGAGACGGAAATTTTTTCCCATTCCTCCTTGCAAAACAGCTCGAGCTCAATGAGGTTGGATGGAGAGCATTTGTGAACAGCAGTTTTCAGTTCTTTCCACAGATTCTCGATTGGATTCAGGTCTGGACTTTGACTTGGCCATTCTAACACCTGGATATGTGTATTTTTGAACCATTCCATTGTAGATTTTGCTTTATGTTTTGGATCATTGTCTTGTTGGAAGACAAATCTCCGTCCCAGTCTCAGGTCTTTTGCAGACTCCATCAGGTTTTCTTCCAGAATGGTCCTGTATTTGGCTCCATCCATCTTCCCATCAATTTTAACCATCTTCCCTGTCCCTGCTGAAGAAAAGCAGGCCCAAACCATGATGCTGCCACCACCATGTTTGACAGTGGGGATGGTGTGTTCAGGGTGATGAGCTGTGTTGCTTTTACGCCAAACATAACGTTTTGCATTGTTGCCAAAAAGTTCAATTTTGGTTTCATCTGACCAGAGCACCTTCTTCCACATGTTTGATGTGTCTCCCAGGTGGCTTGTGGCAAACTTTAAACAACACTTTTTATGGATATCTTTAAGAAATGGCTTTCTTCTTGCCACTCTTCCATAAAGGCCAGATTTGTGCAATATACGACTGATTGTTGTCCTATGGACAGAGTCTCCCACCTCAGCTGTAGATCTCTGCAGTTCATCCAGAGTGATCATGGGCCTCTTGGTTGCATCTCTGATCAGTCTTCTCCTTGTATGAGCTGAAAGTTTAGAGGGACGGCCAGGTCTTGGTAGATTTGCAGTGGTCTGATACTCCTTCCATTTCAATATTATCGCTTGCACAGTGCTCCTTGGGATGTTTAAAGCTTGGGAAATCTTTTTGTATCCAAATCCGGCTTTAAACTTCTTCACAACAGTATCTCGGACCTGCCTGGTGTGTTCCTTGTTTTTCATGATGCTCTCTGCACTTTTAACGGACCTCTGAGACTATCACAGTGCAGGTGCATTTATACGGAGACTTGATTACACACAGGTGGATTGTGTTTATTATCATTAGTCGTTTAGGTCAACATTGGATCATTCAGAGATCCTCACTGAACTTCTGGAGAGAGTTTGCTGCACTGAAAGTAAAGGGGCTGAATAATTTTGCACGCCCAATTTTTCAGTTTTTGATTTGTTAAAAAAGTTTGAAATATCCAATAAATGTCGTTCCACTTCATGATTGTGTCCCACTTGTTGTTTATTCTTCACAAAAAAATACAGTTTTATATCTTTATGTTTGAAGCCTGAAATGTGGCAAAAGGTCGCAAAGTTCAAGGGGGCCGAATACTTTCGCAAGGCACTGTACTTTTGAAAAAGGTAGGTGCGCGGATCAGAAAATCAGTCAGTATCTGGTATTGGCGGGAACTGGAAAACGCTGTCGTACACGTCTATCCGGAGTATCCCAAACATACTCAATGGGTGACATGTCTGGTGAGTATGCAGGCCATGGAAGAACATTTTCAGCTTCCAGGAATTGTGTACAGAACAGATCCTTGCGACATTGGGCAATAAATGATTATGCTGAAACATGAGGTGATGGCGGTGGATGAATGGCACGACAATGGGCCTCAGGATCTCGTCACGGTATCTCTGTGCATTCAAAGTGCCCTTGATGAAATCCAATTGTGTTCTTTGTCCGTAGCTTATGCCTGCCCATACCATAACCCCACTGCTACAAATGCGCCAAAAACAACAGGTGTAGGTTCACCTTACAGTGAAATACTTACTTATACAAGCCCTTAACCAACAATTCAGTTAAGAAAAATACCTATAAAAAAAGAAGGATAAGTAACAAATAATTAAAGAGCAGCCGTCAAATAACAATAGCGAGGTTTATATACAGGGGGTACCGGTACAGTCAATGTGGAGGCTATATACAGGGGGTACCGGTACAGAGTCAATGTGGAGGCTATATACAGGGGGTACCGGTACAGAGTCAATGTGGAGGCTATATTCAGGGGGTACCGGTACAGAGTCAATGTGCAGGGGCACCGGTTAGTCCAGGTGACGGAGGTAATATGTACATGTAGGTAGAGTTATTAAAGTGACTATGCATAAATAATAACAGAGAGTAGCAGCAGTGTAAAGGAGGGGGGGTGCAAATAGTCTGGGTAGCCATTTGATTAGATGTTCAGGAGTATTATGGTTTGGGGGTAGAAGCTGTTTAGAAACCTCTTGGATCTAGACTTGACGCTCCGGTACCACTTGCCGTGCAATAGCAGAGAGGACAGTCTATGACTAGGGTGGGTGGAGTCTTTGACTGTTTTTAAGGCCTTTCTCTGACACCGCCTGGTATAGAGGTCCTGGATGGTAGGAAGCTTGGCCCCAGTGATGTACTGGGCCGTACGCACTAACCTCTGTAGTGCCTTGCGGTTGGAGGACCGAGCAGTTGCCATACCAGGCAGTGATACAACCTGTCAGGATGCTCTCAATGGTGAAGCTGTAGAATCTTCTGAGGACCCATGCTAAATCTTTTCCGTCTCCTGAGGGAGAATAGGTTTTGTTGTGCGCTCTTCAAAAGTCTTGGTGTGCTTGGACCATGTTAGTTTATTGGTGATGTGGACGCCAAGGAACTTGAAGCTCTCAACCTGCTCCACTACAGACCCGTTGATGAGAATGGGGGCGTGCTGTCCTCCTTTTCCTGTAGTCCACAATGTTCTCCTTTGTCTTGATCACATTGAGGGAGAGATTGTCCTTGCACCACACGGTCAGGTCTCTGACCTCCTCCTTATAGGCTGTCTCGTTGTTGTCGGTAATCAGGCCTGTCACTGTTGTGTCACCGGAAAACTTAATGGATGGTGTTGGAGTCGTGCACGGCCGTGCAGTCATGAGTAAACAGGGAGTACAGGAGGGGACTGAGCACGCACCCCTGAGGGGCCCCTGTGTTGAGGATCAGTGTGGCGGTTGTGTTGTTACCTACCCTTAACACCTGGGGGTGGCCCAACAGGAAGTACAGGATCCAGTTGCAGAGGGAGGTGTTTAGTCACAGGGTCCTTAGCTTAATGATGAGCTTTGAGGGCACTATGGTGTTGAACGCTGAGCTGTAGTCAATGAATAGCATTCTCACATAGGTGTTCCTTTTGTCCAGGTGTGAAAGGGCAGTGCAGAGTGCAGTAGCGATGGCATCATCTGTGGATCTGTTGGGGCAGTACGCAAATTGGAGTGGGTCCAGGGTTTCTGGGATAATGGTGTTGATGTAACCCATGACCAGCCTTTCAAAGCAATTTATGGCTACAGACGTGAGTGCTCAGGTCAGTAGTCATTTAGGCAGGCATGTTACCTTAGTGTTCTTGGGCACAGGGACCATGGGGCACTCTGTTCACAATGTCGACATCAGCAAACCGCTGGCCCACACAATGCCATATACGTGGTCTACAGTTGTGAGGCCGGTTGAACGTACTGCAAAAATGATCTAAAGCAATGTTGGAGGCGGCTTATGGTTAAAAGATAACATTCAATTATCTGGCAACAGCTTTGGTGGACATTCCTGGAGTCAGCATGCCAATTTCACACTCCCTCAAAACGTGAGACATCTGTGGCATTGTGTTGTGTGTCAAATTGCACATTTTAGAGTGGCCTTTTATTGTCCCAAGCACAAGGTGCACCTGTGTAATGATCATGATGTTTAATCAGTTCCTTGATATGCCACACCTGTCAAGAGACAGATTATCTTGGCAAAGGAGAAATGCTCAATAACAAGGATGTAAACAAAATTGGAGAGAAATACACTTTTTGCGCTCATGGAACATTTCTGGGATCTTTTATTTCAGTAATGAAACATTACATTGTGTTTATATTTTTGTTCAGTGTATTTTGCTCAATTCAAATATGCTGCCTGAGAGAGCCAACAAATCGTGATGTTACAACTTGCACAAAGCTTTTCAAAACTACTGGCTGCATTTGCGGGTATGAAAAACACTTATTTTCTATTGCCTGTTGATAGCACAGAATTATCATTCTCCTATCATCACCAGTGAATATGAAGAAAAAGTTGAGTACATACTATGGCCTCTCTCCAACCTGACAGTAGATGAAGACAGAGCCCTCGGGAAGGTGGGACATCTCTCCTCTAACAACTGGCTCAGCTGAAGGGGAAGGAGCAGAACAAAGCTGGCAAATCTGTGTGGCTTTGGTTTATGCAAGCAATAAATCACACAACAGCTATAACTTCCTAAAATAATACAGAAAATAGAGCATAAGACGAGCATCCCCAGTAAACACATTACAGAGAATAGTTGGCTTGGCTACAATGAATTGCTGACCATAATGCAGCAGAGACTGACGCATTATTCCAGACAGCTGGAAAAGAAAGCCAACTGCTATACGTGTAAAGTACAAATCAATACCGCAATAAAATAATAACTATAATACCTTCCACACAATCTGGACACCAGCTCATCCCTTGAGCGTCTTTATCGCCAGAGAAATATGCGAATATGTCCTTTCCTTTTCGCTCAGACACTGCTTTGCAGAATTCGTCATAACCATGGACCTTTACTTCTTCGTAATGAGACATGATGAAATAGAACAAGTAGCAGTATTATCAATTATCGTAGGCAAAGCAAGCAGGTATGAATCGTTTCACGCAAGAATAAAAACGAGTTGGACTATGATCGCTTCTAAAATACTATGACCAGAGAGGAAGAAGTAAAGAGAGAGGCCCAACTCGGCGGAAAATCTGTCTCCGTCCGGCAGGTGGTGTTTTTTTCGCCCACCGAGCAAGGAGTTTTTGTTTGGAGGTCAATTGAGAGTTTCGAATTTGGTCAACAACAAAAATGTACGGTTTATTTGCTACTTGAGGTTTATTTGATTGATTGTAAGTTTCGTAATGTTTGGGTTGTTACGACTGTACTGATATAAGTAGGACACATGACATCGCCTCATCTTTGATTAAAAACACTTTATACCGTAGTCATCTCGAGATGGCTATGCATATTCATGATATGAGGCTTGTAGCGTAGCATTTCTCCATTGAATACAGACAGTTAACGTCAACAACCCTCATCGAATACAATATGAGATATCCACCAATCCAAAGAAAGGATAGGCGGGAGCTAGACACCCCGCCTTGCCGCTTTGTGGACAACGACACCCATTGTTAAGGGCAGAGAGGCAAGTATCTTGTCAGTATATCCATAATCTTTGCTATCAGTACAGAAAACGCATGACAACACTTCCTCTTCCTGTCTATGAAAAATAAAACTGATATGACAACACCATCCTATTCTTGTACTGCTTTTGATGACTGTTTCATCGAAACAAACAGAACATTATGGACACAAATAGATAGAAAAACAATTTTATCATAGTTATCACATTTTAGTAAAATTAGTATTTTAAATGTCCTACATCTGGTTATGTTTGACAGTTTCTGCTTTCCGTAGGTTAGAAATACCAATTTCTTGTTTTTACAGAAGGCGGCGCTTATTATTTGTTGTCATGGCGGCATTTTAAACCGTTTTAGCTGTGATAGCTTGCTAGCTAGCTGTCGACGTCTATCCCGTACAAATAGTATCCTTGCTAAATATTTTCACTTTCTTTACATGATAATATTCGAAGAATATTGTACCATCTGGTTGCATGGCTAGATACGTACTGAAATGTTAAGCAAGGGTTTGCAAAATGTATCAAAGCTAACGTTAGTTAGCTATCTAGGCAGGTAGCTAGGTATACAGGCTACAGCTGATGTAGATACACCAGTAATTAGCTAGGGGATTTAGGAACAGCCATGACTGCAAACCTAGAGTTCCCGATGACCTAGGACAATCGAAAAGCTGGGTCACATTAGGTCCAAATCGAAGCACGGCTTTCTCAGACCCAGGTAAGATAACGTTAGCTGAAAGACGTTCATGTAAACCCACATATGGTCAAATGGATTGTTAACTATCTGACCAATAAGACCACAGTTCGTAAGATTGAACCAGGCAGTATGAGACCAGATATGCGCAAACACGGTAACGTTAACCCCACTTGGAAGGGCCCTGTCACCTTTCCCGTTTCCTCTCAATACATACAATTATTTCACACACAACAATGAACTGCGCCACCTGCAGAAATTCTCAGACTCTGCAAAAGCAAGTTGTATCATGAAAGGTGACGATGCTCATCACACTGAATTAAGAGTCCTGAGAGTTATAGTGGACAATAAACTGAAGGATAATTCCCAGAGTATCTAGCTTCCTTCTGTGGCTCAGTTGGTAGAGCATGGCGCTTGTAACGCCAGGGTAGTGGGTTCGATTCCCGGGACCACCCATACGTAGAATGTATGCACACATGACTGTAAGTCGCTTTGGATAAAAGCGTCAGCTAAATGGCATATATTATATTATTATTTATATTTTAATGTGTGAGACAATGCTTCTCATGTTTTACAGCAGTGTAGTAGCTAGTGTTTTGTGTTATGCCATTGTGTGCTGGAAGGGAAACTTCGTGAAGGATGACTGGACAAAATCATAAAGAAAGTGATACAATCATATGCAGTTGAGTCAATGCAAGACATGTTCATAAAAAGGATGCAAGCTTCAACACACATGATTATGGACAATGCCACACCCACTCCACAGCACTCTAATGCAACACAGTAGCAGGTTCATCCTGCCCAAACACTCCACAGAGATGTCCCGGAGGTCCTTTTTACCCACAGTCATCACAAATTACTAATTTGTTATGCCTTTTATTTGTGTAGTTGTTGCTGTTTCCCAGGAGGATAGACAACATACTTTCTTACCTATCTTTTATGGCTATTAACGTGCAGGTGTTTTATTTAAGCAATGATGCCTGAGGGGGTTTGATATATGGCCAATATACCACAGCTAAGGGCCGTTCTTAGGCAAGATGCAACGTGATATATTGGCCATCTGTCACAAACCCCCAAGGTGCCTTATTGCTATTATAAAATCGCTACCAACATAATTAGAGTAGTAAAAATAAATGTTTTGTCACACCCGTATACCACGGTTGTCAGCCAATCAGCATTCAGGGCTCGGTCCACCCAGTTTATAATATGTGTTTTATCATGTGTCTGT
This sequence comes from Oncorhynchus keta, assembly GCF_023373465.1. Classification (NCBI taxonomy): domain Eukaryota; kingdom Metazoa; phylum Chordata; class Actinopteri; order Salmoniformes; family Salmonidae; genus Oncorhynchus; species Oncorhynchus keta. The sequence continues at coordinate 21,666,962 of NC_068438.1, forward strand.
CACTGGTATGGGTCCTGACTTTGTCATTTTATTGATTGATGATTCTGAAGTGATGAAACAATTTCCCAAATTGTGATTAATAAAATACTACTGTACCCTCTACTCTCTCATGATGGATATTGAAATATAACATTTTAACGTTGTGAATGCCAGTTTATGTGGCCAGGTCATAAGTTGGACAGCTGGATGTAACGTCAACTTAGCTAGCTAGCTAAATTGGTAGCTCTGTCATTGCAACAGCAGGAATGATTCCAGTGCCACTATTGTTTTCTTTCAGTTACTCTTCAATGCAGCCATGCCTCCCAACGCCTATAACCGTGCTAGCCAAGTTGGCCCACCTGAACCCATTGTGATTGAGAAGCTGATGCCCTGGGTAGAGGATTGGGATGACCTGGATAGCACCTGCAGCTCTCTGTGTTTCTCTGCTCTGTCTGAGGTGCGTCTGCTGTCTGCAATCAGGCTGGCCAAGAGAGATCTGAGGAAGAGACGACAGGAGTCATTGAACAGCTCCCCCATCAGACCACAGCCAGAGGAGACCAGTGGAGCAGGTAAATAAGGCTCACTCCCCTTTCACTTGTACAGTTTATATCAATTTTACTCTGTGATTAATCATTCATCAACCTTTATAATCGATTATCAACCTTGATCATTTTTCAATTTCAAGCAGAAGAGGGTTTTTCCTAAGGGGAGGTCAAAGACAGAAGTGACTCGGTCTGGAGCCAAGGTGCTTGTATACACCTCCCAGAAGTATATCTCTGTACCCCCTGGGCCTGATCATGGCCTGTCCCCCCCAACCAGAGACCCAGGCCCAAAGCAGTCAGCCAGCCAGGAGCCCCAGACAGCACTCAGCCAGGAGGCCCACAGACTGCAGAGAGAGCTGGCCAACTACATCCAGAGATTAGATCAGCTCACAAACAGAGGTAACTCCACATAATTAAACTTACCCATGAGTTTACCAGTCAAATCACCATGGTCAGAGGTTCTAGGCCTGTTGTAGTGATTATATTTCTATGGGTAACACAGCTGGAGTGGCACCTTGTTGGCATACTGTGCATTCCAGGGTGAATGGTTGCAGAGCCCTTGGAGCCTGATGAGCAGCGCAGGGTGGTGGTCCGCAGACAGGAACAGGCAGCCCGTTCTGCACGCATCATCTATGTGCTACAACAACAGGCGAAAAAGATCCAAAAGGATTTAGACAAACTGCGCTCACAGAAGATTGATCACACAAACAAAGTAACTCTCACTTAATAACCAAAGCTGTCATACTCTGATGAGGTTCATGATGAGGACAATGACAAAGACTAACACCCATCTCCCTCGCCTTCCTTTTCTCAGTCCAGATCGATGGACAGGTTGGCTGCTGCCCAAAGAGGGGCGATCAGGGCCATGCAGAGGTTCACTAATCAGCTGTCTGACACGTCTGAGGGTAGGATGCCCTCCCATTGTAAAGAGTTGGGCCAGCTGATCCGCCAGCTTTCTCTGTGCTCGGCCAAGGTGGAGGTGGGCCAGGGATCAGCCATCCCAGAGACTGCCCTGGACATCCTGCAGAAACTAGGGATCAGTCATAGGCTGAGTCCCAAATGGCTCCTTATTATCTTTATAGTGCAGTACTTTTGATCAGGGGCAGGGCCAAAGGTCTCTGGTCAAAAGTAATGCACTGTATAGGAAATAGAAAGCCATTTGCGATGCATCCATATATTTAATCCACCTACAGGTCACTTTCACCTCATTACACAGAAGATGGGCACCAGAACATTTCCCCAATCAACTACTGTACATCTATTGGTACTTTTTGATAAGTAGCTTCCTTATACATCTATATTAGCTTCCTTATACATCTATATTAGGTTATACAAGCAATACTCCATTTAAAAACCAAAGCTATTCAATCTAAAAAAAGTGGAAATAAATGTGCTGGAGAGCTACAAAACCATAGGTAGAGCTGAAGTATTATACAGTACATTTAATTTAGGTTTTATTTGGCTTCTTTAATTTGAATGTATACAGAATATATTTGATTTTCGTGTCTCTCTCTGTCTCTCTCAGACCCTGGATACTGCTCTCAGGAGCAGGAGAGTCCAGTACATAGGAGGCACGCCCGAGCACGCAGTTCCTCCCCTGCACGCTGCCGCAGGTCTCCACATCGCAGCACGTCTCCCCCACATCCCCGTGCACCCAGGGGCTCTGCCACCAGGGGTCTCAGAGGACCTCGTAGAGCAGCAGGCCCCAAGAAGTCCTTCCCTGGTGAGCAACGAGCAGGTGTTCTCATTCTAATTCTAGCTGAATGACTCAGCATTCAGAGACACTCATTATCCCAGTCAGCTGTGCTGCTGAAGCTATTTTATTCGTATTTTAATAAGGATAGCCTAATTATCTAGTCTTTTTTTTTATTGGCTCATTATTCCATATCCTCATAACATCAATAACTCATGTAAATTAATTTCATACATCATTAAACCGGGAACAACCAACACAGCAAATGTGTCAGACAAATCAGCATCCCCATCCTACGGTTGAAACCACAGTCACACAGACACAGCCGTTGATAAAATATCTGATCCAAAAATAGAACATTTATTGCGTGGGTGGAACGATTACTGAAATTGCATTTTTAATTTGAGCGTCTCGTGTCTTTGTTGTTTACCCTGTTCTTTCATTGTGAACGAGGTAGAAGATTATTACGTTTCCCATGGCTCAGGAAATTACCTGAAGGCTTAAGTGCTGTGTGAGTTTGGGCCTCCCACCGAGCTTGAATCATGGCACCAGGGTGGAGATTAATGAGGGACTGGCTGACTGACACAAAGAGGGGAGAGCAGGGCCGGCGTCCGGTTCTCTGGCCATGGGTCTCCTGGAGGCAGCTCATTGTGTGGGTTGTTAGCTCCTACTGTGTACAGTCTCCCTGTGGGAGATATGATGCAACCACCACACACCACGAGAGGGTTTGAACTGGATAGTATGCGCAGGTCTCCTTGGCAACTAATAACAGTTCTCACTTTCAATGAACAAACCCCTACTGTACCTTCTCCACACTGCTAAACAAGCAGCAGGCAGGTGTCTGTTTGTGTGCTAGTTGGCCAGATAATTGTGTAGTCTGTCAAAGGAGCATGCAGGTGTTAAGGGCCATACATACGGGTTTGATTAGTCATGCCAAGCACTGTAACACTTATCTGTAAGGGCCTATAGAAATGATTAAGCGCCTAGCTGTTAAAGTGTTTCAAAACAACATTTCAATAAAAATTGATGATGAGCCAATGTTGTGTTGTTAGCAAAATAGGAGAGCGGTCCCTCAGCATCAGCAGCCACCCAGAGCCACAGAGCCTCCTCCACAGCTGGATCGCAGACAGGTGCTCAGGGTTGGCCTGGAGAGCCTGGTCCATCTTAGAGAACTGAGGGAAGGTGGGGTACAGGTCCCCAACAGTCAAGGAGGAGCACTGCACCCCGACAGGACAAAGGTCAGTGAGTTTAATTAGTACATTTTTGGCGCAATTAAATGTATTTTAATATGTCTATTAATAACGGTCTAGCCTGAACTATTTGTACTACATTTGTGTCTCTTAAACATTATCTTTGTCCAGAAGCAGGGAGCCCATGTGAGGGATGCAGGTTTACTGCAGCCAACAGTGGCTTCCAGGCTGAGAGTGGGTCAGTACCCACAGGAGGCCTCTGTGCCCTGGATACCCACGCCACCTCACTTTCCTCCTAAACAACAACAACAGTGGTGAGATCAGAGGAGAGCACTCTCTTGTCCTCGGGCTCTCTTTTGTAACTTACTCTTGCTGCATACTCTCCCTCTCTTACAGTCTCTCTTTTGATTGTAATTTTTTCTAATCTACTTGTTTTATGTGTCCATCTCCCCTCAGAAGAGACCAGAGCCTCGATGTCTCTTCTCCCCTCTGAAGCGCTCCTCAGGCACCTCAGAGCAGCAGCTGAGTGGTGTGGTGACAGCAGAGCAGGACTATTGTCTGACCTGTGATAGACAGAGACATGCCCACAACGAAGCCCTCAGGTCACTGATAATAACAATAATGCATTTTATTTGCAGAAATCCTTTCATTTAACACATAAAACATAAACCATTGGACATGGCAAACAACCTTGTGCCTTATTAGCATAACAATTCCTTACTAGTCTCATTTATGAGGTTTTAGTTTATGTATAATACACTGCATCACCAAAACTATGTGTACACCTCTTTGTCGAACATCTCATTCCAAAATCATGGGCATTAATATGGAGTTGGTCCCCCTTTGCTGCTATAACAGCCTCCACTCTTCTGGGAAGGCTTTCCACTAGATGTTGGAACGTTGCTGCGGGGACTTGCTTCCATTCAGCCACAAGAGCATTAGTGAGGTTGAGCACTGACGTTGGGCGATTACGCCTGGCTTGCAGTTGGCGTTCCAATTCATCCCATTGGTGTTCAATGGGGTTGATGTCAGGACTCTGTGCAGGCCAGTCAAGTTCTTCCACACCGATCTCGACAAACCGTTTCTGTATGGACCTCGCTTTGTGCTCGGGGGCATTGTCATGCTGGAACAGGAAAGGGCCTTCTACCAAAATGTTGCTGCAAAGTTGGAAGCACAGAATTGTCTACAATGACATTGTATGCCGTAGCATTAAGATTTACCTTCATTGGAACTAAGGGGCCTAGCCTGAACCAAGAAAAACAGTTCCGGACCATTATTCCTTCTCCACCAAACTTTACAGTTGGCATTATGCATTTGGGCAGGTAACGTTCTACTGGCAGCCGCCAAACCCAGATTTGTCCATCGGACTGCCAGATGGTGAAGTGTGATTCATCACTCCAGAGAACACGTTTCCACTGCTCCAGTGTCCAGTGGAGGTGAGCTTTACACCACTCCAGCCAACGCTTGGCATTGCGCATGGTGATTCTAGGCTTGTGTGCGGCTGCTAGGCCATGCAAACCCATTACATGAAACTCCCGGGGAAAAGTGATTGTGCTGACGTTGCTTCCAGAGGCAGTTTGGAACTCGGTAGTGAGTGTTGCAACCGAGGACAGGCGAGTTTTACGAGCACTCTGTGGTCCAGTTCTGTGAGCTTGTGTGGCCTACCATTTCGCGGCTGAGCCATTGTTGCTCCTAGACGTTTCCACTTCACAATAACAGCACTTACAGTTGACCGGAGCAGCTCTAGCAGGGCAGAAATTTGACAAACTGACTTGTTGGAAAGGTGGCATCCTATGAAAGGCCACGTTGAATGTCACTGAGCTCCTCAGTAAGGCCATTCTACTGCCAATGTTTGCAATGGGTGTGGCTGAATCCACTAATTGGAAGGGGAGTTTTGTATAAATAGTGTGTATGTGTTATAGCTGTGTGGACTGGCAGAATGAATGAACCAATGGAAACTGCTCAGGGAACAGTTAAATTATGAGTTTGCTCATTTTGAGTAATTAAGTCATTTAAAACCCTGATCTCAGACCTCACTTGCTGAAAGCTGCAAGCAATACTCTGATTCCAATTGAAAGTTAACCTCTCCAATAAATTAAATCTAGGCGCTTGCTTGTTAGATTGGGGACATAATTTTTTTTAAAGCACCTGATGGAAAGCAGTGCCTGCCTGCCCTAAATTCAAGTGCACTGCAACCCTCTACACTAATCAAAACTTAATTAGTGCAATTGAGGTCTATAATTAATCAAATGCCTGCAGCCTGATTTTGGTGGCTGACATTAGGACTGGGTTTTTATTTATTTAACTAGGCAAGTCAGTTAAGAACAAATTCATATTTTACAATGACTGCCTACCCTGGCCATCCACATATGTGGATCTCTATTTGAAACAGTTCTGTCTTGTGTTGTCTTTATGTGAATGCACAGGCAAGCCTGGATTGACAGAATGACCATGCAGTGACTGGAACCTAATTCAGCTGAGTAAAGATGAAGCAGAACGCATCCAGAGAATCCAGTACACTAGTGTAGTACTACGTCCTGTACACACTCCCTGTCATAGCCTGGGAACAAATATACTGTTAGTCTACCCGTCAAGCTAAAAGTGGAAGGTCAAAATGTTCAGTAGTTGTGTCAAGGTACTAATTCCTCAGTGTGAAATTGACAACTTAACACATCCCTGAAGCACTTCAGGTTTGTGACATGTATGAGTCTGGAAATCAATGGACAAACCATATGGCCAAGTCAGAGGGGATTCAAGTTCAAAATTCAATTCAAATGAAATGCCGCCGGTAGGGATTGCTGCCGTTTTACAGGCTGCTAACCAACTGTGCTATTTTTTTTTGCGATGTTTAACTTTTTAAAAAAACGTATTTTCTACCTAATGTTGCTGCTAACGTCTCTGATGACCGAAAAGATTACTCACCTCAAACTGGACAAAGATTTTTCTTTAACGTGTCTGACGCGAAGGATATACTGGGGCTTCCGTGTGGCGCAGCGGTCTAAGGCACTGCATCTCAGTGCTAGAGGCATCACTACAGCCTAGTTAAATAAATGTTTAATTTTTTTTTTTTTTTAAATGTACAACCTCCACTACCATAGTTCCTGTGCTCAAGGAAGCGAAGGTAACATGATTACTGCCCCGTAGCACTCATGTCGGTAGCCATGAAGTGCTTTGAAAGGGTTGTCATGGCTCACATCAACAGCGTCCTCCCAAATACCCTAGTCTCCTCCTGTACACCATCGACTGCATGGCCAAACACGACTCCAACACCATTATTAGGTTTGCTGACGACACAACAGGCCTGATCACCGAAAACGATGAGACAGCAGTGTTGGGCCAGGACAACAACCTCTCCCTCAGTGTGAGCAAGACAAAGGAGCTGATTGTGGACTACAGGAAAAGGAGGGCCGAACAGGCCCCCATTAACATTGATGGTGCTGTAGTGGAGCGGGTCGAGAGTTAAGTTCCTTGGTCTCCACATCATCATGGTCCAAACACACCAAGACAGTCGTGAAGAGGGCACGACAACACATTTTCCCCCTCAGGAAACTGAAAAGATTTGGCATGGGTCCCCAGATCCTCAAAATGTTCTACAGCTGCACCATCGAGAGCATCCTGACCGGTTGCATCACGCATCACTGCTAGGTATGGCAACTGCTCGGCATCTGACCGTAAGGCGCTACAGAGGGTTGTGCGTATGGCCCAGTACATCACTGGGGCCAAGCTTCCTGCCATCCAGGACCTATATACAAGGCGGTGTCAGAGGAAAGCCCCAAGAATTGTCAAAGACTCCAGTCACCCAAGTCATAGACTGTTCTCTCTGCTACTGCACCTCGAGCAGTACCGGAGCGCCAAGTCTAGGACCAAAAGGCTCCTTAACAGCTTCTACCCCCAAGCCATAAAACTGCTGAACAATTGATCAAATGGCCACCCGGACTATTTACATTAACCCCCCACACACACTTTTTTTACACTGCTGGTACTCGCTGTTTATTTTCTATGCTTAGTCACTTACCCCTACCTACATGTACAAATTACCTCGACTAACCTTTGCCCCCAACACATTGACATAGTACCGGTACCCCTGTATATAGCCTCGTTATTTTATTGTGTTACTTTTTATTATTTTTTACTTTTGTTTATTTGGTAAATATTTTCTTAACTCTTTCTTGAACTGCATTGTTGGTTAACGGCTTGTAAGTAAGCATTTCATGGTGAGGTCTACTCCTGTTGTATTCGGCGCATATGACGAATAAAGTTAGATTTGATTTCAATAACTTATTGTAGACAGGATTCAAAGACACTATATTGTCACACCAGGCTTGTGCATGTGTGTGTGTCAGGTCTGAGGTGGGCTCTCCAACCCAGTGGGCTGAGAGAGTTGAGCAGGGAGGCCCGAGGGAGACTTCAGCCTCTCTTGGACCAGGCCCAAGAGACATTTAAACTATCCCTAAAAAAAAATAAAGGGTTGTATGGACACAAAAAATAGACAATCCTTTTGAGTTTTTTCTTGCTTTTCAGCAGGCAGGGGAATAAACAACTGAGTGTGTAACTTTGCTGTCACTCAATACCCACATTGTTGTTACAGAAGAAAAGCCTGGACCAAGGAAAGCTTTCCCCTCACTCAGGAATTCCACTGCCCTCAGAGGAATGGGAAAATCAATACATCTAATTTGTAATTGAAAAATCCATACAGCTTTTACCACCATATTTGTGCCACCACAGTGAAATGAATAGGGAATTTACAGCTAGGCCTAGGGTGTACTGCTGCAGCCTTGTGTATGTGCTGAGTGACAAGATTGAGTTAGAGTAGGAGTGGTTTGTGTTAGGTAGGAGAAGGTCAGTAGTGGTGTGGTACTGAGCTTGCCCTACCTGTGTACCCCAGCAGATAGGAGCTGTTGCCTCTCAGACCCGGGACAGAAAGGCCACATCGTCACTGAGGCATCGGCTGTCTGAGCAGGCTACAGACAGAGTGAGTAGCCCTGTCATATTGTGATGATACTGACTTATATTACCAATATTTCTGTTTTTCTCAGTATTTGAGTCCCAAATGCCCATAGGGCTTTGGTCAAAAGTAGTGCACTATATAGGGAATAGGGTGCCATTTCGGGAAACAACCATGAAGTGATTCCATCAAATGCATGTGATGAGCTCTGTGCTATCTACCTCCCTCTCCAGGCTGCAGAGTGCGCTGAGGTGCTGAGTGACGCCCTGCTAGAGGAGCTGCTGGCTGATGCAGTGCTGGCCATCTGGGTGGCGGAGACAGACAGATGGAGGGTTTGGCACAGCTCCAGGCCCCCACCCTGGAGAGCATGCTGCTATCCATGGAGGAGATGGAGGTGAGCCCTGAGCATGGCCCTAAGGAAAGACCACCACACAAAGGTCACAGGGAGTTTGAAAGGGCACCACTAGTTAGTTTGTCATGCAAGGCCTGTGTGATGTTTGACAGCCTTGGTCAAGCTGTGCTATGTGGATACAGTGAATACACTGTCCAGTCCTGTCCGGATTTGTATTATTGTTTGGCTGAAAAATGTATTTAAATAATATACTTATTTTATCATCTATGTGTCTGAGCAGAAAGACCAGGAAGTTGTGAGGAGGCACTTTTCTACCATCACGTACTCAGACCCTCACTACTGGGACAAAGGGGACACAACTGGGGAGTAAACAGGCCAAGTAACTCCTCCACACAGTTTTGCATGAGGGTTTGAATTGTTGTTCCTCAGGTGCACTGCAGATGGAGGTATTGTCTTAGTGCTGTTTCAGCCAGTTGAGAGCAAGGCTATCCCTCCTCCTAACTCTCCTTTTCCACCCCTCTTTCTCCCATCCCCATCGCTCTCTCAAGGCCCTAGAGGCCTGCTCCAGGCCAGTCTCTACTCAGCCCGTCAGGATCACCGGGCCAACACTGAGACTCACCACCACGGCTGACATTGTCCTGGAGAGCCCTGTGGAGACCGGGTGTTTTTTCATCTGGTGTTGCCAAAGCGCTCTTTTCTCTGAATAGTCCTATGCACAGAATTCAATATAACATTGTGTACTGTTACAGTATCTGTATGTTCATATTTGTAGTAATCACCATGCAATACTGCAGCCACCATCTTAGAGAAAGCTTCAAGCACTGTCTGAGTTTAATGGGTTGATGTATGGACAGATGGTTTGAGAAACAGATATATATTAATAAGGAATATATGACATTATATACTGGGTGCTTCGAGCCCTGAATGCTGATTTGTCTGACAGCCGTGGTATATCAGACCATACACCACGGGTATGACAAATAATTTATTTTTACGGCTCTAATTACATTGGTAACCACTATAATAGCAATAAGGCACCTCAGGGGTTTGTGGTATATGGCCAATATACCATGGCTAAGGACTGTATCCAGGCACTCTGCGTTGCGTCATGCATAGCCCTTAGTGGTATATTGGCCATATACCACAACCCCTCATGCCTTATTGCTGAATTATGCATTTATAATTTGTTGATGTTGCAGATTGTAGTTAATGGTTATGAGATGCTATACTGGGTGATGGGCCTTCTGCAGTCTCCTCTAAATGGGAATTAATTACAGAGGGTAATGGTGTATGACATCACTTAACCTGCTGTATTAGCTGTACCTTATCAGGCAGGAACTCATAAAGGACAATATAACGAGACAAAACTGATGCAGAACATAGATCCATCCCCTAAATGTAAGACGGTGAGAAGAAAGTGCCCAACGAAACCACTGTCCCCAAAACTGTCAATTACTTTATTTTGCAGTTGACTTCCAATCCAGACGATCAACAAAACGGATGGAGGTGGAACGTTGTTTATGCCTTTCCCAGAATGCACTGCTTTGTTGTGCCTCAATTCTGGCTGTTCTTCTCCACCCCTAATCTCTCCAGGCTGTGATGAGACCAAACCTAACCCCCTTCAAACCCTAACTCACCTCACCCTCTGGCAAGACATAAAGGGAGTGCATCAGTGTGCCTCTGCCTCCCTCCCCGGTATAGCTGTAGCTGCCATTGCTTAAATGACTTAGGAATGAAGGAAGAAGAAGGAGGGGAGAGAGATGAGAGCCAACGGCTGACAGGGGAAGTAAGTTGTTGAGTGGAGCAGAGCACACATGCCAGCATGATGCAGTGAAAACATATTCAAGCAGCTGCACCATTAGCATATTAAAGACAGAGTAGTTCACTGTTTCTGGACCTTCTGACCTCTTCTGTGACTCATCTCTCACTCTGTCCGTTTGCTTTTACCTATCCATCTGTAACCTATTTCTGTCTCTAAAGACCAGCAGAAACTACAACCACCACGAACTCTTTGCTGTCTGTTTTGTGGGTTGGGAGGAAGATGTGGTCAACCCAAATTCCATTCATAGCGCAGGTTATGACTGTCTAGTTATTTCATATGGTTTGAGTAAAACAACACTAGCAGAACTAACTGACCATGGCTTTCTTGATTCTGCATTGGTATTGATTGGCCAGATAGCTTTACTTCTACCTCTGTGTTGTAGATACTAGCTACCTGTATCCTCCTGCCTCTACGAAGAGAGCATTAGACTCACCCAGGAAAGTCTGCCTCTGTGTCTTCCTCCCTCGCAGCCCAGTGAATTACACAGTCCAATGGGACTTCTCACCCCTGCCTGACTGGCAGGTAATTTCATTGGTGTGTTAGACACAAAAAAATGGCCTGAGCCTCTGACAGGATTCGATAAAAAGACTAGCAGAGTGCGTCATGAAAATTATCTCCCTTGTATTTCCCTTGCCTTGCCCCCAGTAGCTGTATAAATGAGATAATGTGTAACTGTCTGACCGAAAATGAAGCCAGGTATTTTTTTTGTATCGACGAGTGCACTCGTGTGAAAGCACAACAGAATGATTGTATGTTGTGTCCCTGAGAATGCCGGGCAAGTTTTCAGCGCATTCTCTCATTTGCAAAGCAATAGGGATTGATTCTAAATTCCACATGGATATTGCCACATCCCCTACAAGCACACAGAGCATGTTCAGGAGTTCTTCCCTCCAGTCTTTCTATTATCCTTGATTATGTGGAGAAAATTAGTCAGCCAAACACTCAGGGCTGAAAATGATAGATTTTTATGTGCCAACACACAGGGAGTATTTTCTTCCTCCTTCCTTCCCAGTATGTTTCCCTGTAGGCCTGTGTTCTGAGCGCTAGCTTCAAAGGGTTGACAAAGATACAGGTGCCAATAGAGATTGATTCCATACTACACCAGGACAAAAAAAAGACTATGATTTGGGGAATTTTCACTAAATGTAATCCATCGTGGAAAGAGGAAAGATTGTTTACATGTATTTGACATTTGTATTTAAAAGCATAGTTGAGAAATAATTAATTTTGGCCTTACCTTTAAGACTCAATGATGCAGCAGTCACCAACCCAGGCCTTACCTTTAAGACTCCATAATGCAGTGGTCACCTACCCAGGCCTTTAAGACTCCATAATGCAGTGGTCACCTACCCAGGCCTTCTTTAAGACTCCATAATGCAGTGGTCACCTACCCAGGCCTTTAAGACTCCATAATGCAGTGGTCACCAACCTTTTCCTCGCAGTCAAATAGCAAGCCAAAATCTACCGCTCAGAATTATTTTTGTTGGTGTAGCACTTTCAAGGCACAGCTGAGTATGAATTGAAATAATTAGCAAATCATTTTAATATTTTTTATTTTACATGGTGCTTTCAAGACAACTGGGAAATCTGGAAAAACGAGGTCAAATCATGACAGTGATCTTTCAGTTTTAAAGTCCCAAGTTTTCTACTTGGAATTCTCGTTTTTCCCTGAGTTTCCAGTTGTTTTAAACGCACTGAAGTTGGAAGTCTGAGATTTCCGAGTTCCCAGTTTTGAACGCGGCATTAGTCTCAGCGGAGGGAGGGAGAGAGCAGCAGAGGGTTCATCTCTCACGGTCCCTATTCTCTTCTTTCTTTCATCCGGTAGGAGACTGACCAGAGAGAGGGGACATGTCTTCCACCTGATGGCTAAATTCAAGTCAAACCGCATCTGCGTCGTGCACAAATTCATGTTCCTATGATCAGAGAAAGTTAAATATTCCTTTATATTAAAATAGACACGATGAACTGCTAATAATAATACAAACGCAAAGCTATCCATATACCGTATTTAGATACTCATTTATTGCAGCTGAAGCTCGAGTGGAAGTAGGGAGTAGATCGTTTTATGTTTTGTAATAGTGCAAAATAAAAATGAACACATAACTCGCTCATAAAAACAGAAGCTCTTTGTTGTCTCTGCTCATGGTTTTGAAAGTTGTGAAATCGCACATAGGCTAGTATCAAATTTAACGTGGCCGGGGTTGTGGAAGCTGTAGTGATATGAGCTATCAAATTGGCCAGCGCAGTAGGCGCACTCGATTTAGCGACAGATCTCTCGCGGCGGAATTGGTCTTTTCAGACAAATTAAATGGTTCAAAATGGGAACACTTTGCCTACCCGGTGCGCAGGGCTTCTGAATCAAGTGCACCTACTGCAAAACAGCGCAATAATATTAAAAAGGAGTGCAAGCCTTTATCGTTGGCTGTTCTACAGAAATGTTTGGTGATCGACTAGACTGCCTTGAAGATCAATCAGTCGATCGCGATTGACCGGTTGGTGACCACTACCATTTAATCTGTAGGTGTTTAGAGCAATTTAGAGCAAAATTGGTGTCATATGAAGCTTTACTGCTTGCTCTGTGTGTCACAACGCCTGGAGTAGTGGGTATGGAGTCAAACGCAGAGGATACTGGTGAAACCCGACTTTATTTCGGTTTCCAATGCTAACGCCCAAAATAACAGGCGAAATCATCACAAAAACCCAACCCAACACAGGGCACAAACGGACATGAACTACACGCACAACCTCGACTAACAGAAAACAAGCCCGCACAAAACAGGCGGGCCGAACAGGCTTAAATAGTCCTGAATAAAAAACAAAATAAGAGACAGGTGCAACCAATAAGACAAAACAAACAGAAAAGGAAAACGGGATCAGTGTCAGTTTGTAGAGCGCCGAGCGCCGCCCAAACAGGCAGGGGAGCCACCTTCGGTGGGAGTCGTGACACTGATATGAGTAGTATTTTAGTTTCAATACACTTTTTTTACATTCATGTATGAATATTGAAAACTATAAACATGAATATTGGGAAACATTTTTTTTTTTATTGTTGCAAATGTTTCTGCTGGTGATTAGCAGGATGTGCAATGATACAAGTAAAACGAGGGCTGTAATTGGTTACATTACTATGCCAATTTTGCTGTATAATTTTGTCCATAACTTTAAAACTACCAGAGTAGCTCTGTAGTAGAGTATATTATGTTCAACGATATATTGAAAGATAAGCCAAATCATTTAAATTATTTTTCAAAACTCATGTTTTTATAAATGACTTAAATGTAATGTAAATGTTATTTGTGAATATTCATACATTATTGTAAACAATGTTTGTTTTTACTGAAATCAAGTACTACAGAGCAGCGGTAAAGCTTAATATGACGCCAAGTCATATGGAGTCTTAAAGGAGCCTGGGCAAGGCCAAAATCTAATAAATATGCCAACTTTGATTCATTATTTCTCAATTAAATCAGCTGTGTAGTGCTAGGGCAAAAACTCCAGGGCCCAAGTTTAGAAAAACCTGCTCTAAAGGACCATTATATGGATAACATTTTGTGAAAATCCCCAAAATCATGGTATTTTTTTGGTTCTGGTTTCGTATGGAATCACTCTAGAGTGGTTTGTGTGTCTGGCTCACTGATTCTTCTCTTGGTGAGATAGTGTTTGTCATGGGACATCTTGACGTATCAAAGACACACAATTATATTTCTACATTTTTATCCTCATGTGCTACATCTAGGCAGAAATGGTTGCTGAGTGCACATCTCTAGTACTGCACTGCCAGCACTAAAATGCATATTTCTCTGGAGGGTCCTCTGTCAGCCCTCGTAGTCCTGTTGTCGTTTTTCATCAAGATCACATCCGTTCTTTATATGTCAGAAGTGTTGTTCAGAGTGGAGGTGATTATTATTCCGTCTCAAGTGAAGCCCTTCTGATAACAAGAGCACACTATTGCCTGTTGGATTGCTCATATAGGAATGACATTTCTCAGATTGCTTTCTGTCTGTCTGCAACCAGCCCTCCCTCCTCAGATCAGAAGAGATGAACAGGAGCACAGGCTAATTCTATAACCAAAGTGTAGCTCCTAGCTTCAAAATGAAGATTATTCCCATATGTCTGGTGTTGTATTCTCATTTATTTTTTATTACATTCCCAACTCCAGGAAGTAGAGCCACTGAAATTTTATAGGTTGAAATATAGCCTATCCATCATATTATAATGGCCACTTCGATGCCAGGCAATACACAATCAATAGTGAAAGGAAATAATGGACCAGATGATGGTACGTAACTAGATGATGTACTGCCTCATCAAAGTTATCTATAGCTCTGTGGTGCTTTGTCTCTGGTTGTCCTTATGCTTCTCCACATGTCATTCATTCATTTGGCCAGGTCCCTTGTAAAAGAGGTCTTCTGACCTCAATGGGACTTCCTTGATTAAAAAAATACTGAGGTGGAGCTCTGGGCCGTAGTATAACACAGTGCAGAGAATTATAGGCTAGTTATAGACACAGTTATGCTCAATTACTACTCATGCATACTTATTGTGATGAAGTTCAAACTCCATCAGGTTTCTGCGTAAGGGATTGTTAGTGGAAAAGTGGTAAACTGATGATAAATCTAGAGAGAGGGAGAGAGTTATTGCTATCATTAGGCTAATGAAATTATGTTCTCACTCTTTTTATAGGGCAATTCACCACAGGAAGATTTACAGTGTGTTTAAAGCGCTTGGAAAAAAATCCCATTTAGTATGTCAGACAGTCACTAGAGGGGGCTAGTCATTCTATAAGGCCTGAATGGAATGTGATAGCTAATCCGTGTGTGTGTGTGTGTGTGTGTGGACAGTTGTTGTTGTAGGGTAGAATGTATGAAAACAGTGATTAATGCTGTGGGTTTGGGAAGCGGAGAGTGGGCACAGCTGCCTATTAGTGTGCAGAGCTCAATATGTTGTGTGTGTTGTCTAAGCTTGTGATTACCTGTGTTTACAACCAACAATGCTCAGCACAGGGAGAGGGAGTCAGCAGGCCCTTCCACTGCAGACAACACAAACACACACCAGGGATTGGCTGCATAGCCATATCTCATAGCTTATGAAAGTAGTGCACACATCATTCAGTATGCCAATCACTCACGCACAAAAGGCATTTTTCGCTCAAATGTTGTGCACAAATTTGGTAACATCGCTGTCAGTGAGCATTTCTCCTTTGCCAAGATAATCCATCCACCTGACAGGTGTGGCATATCAAGAAGCTGATTAAACAGCATGATCATTACACAGGTGCACCTTGTGCTGGGGCCAATAAAGGGCCATTCTAAAATGTGCCGTTTTCTCACACAACACAATATCACATATGACTCAAGTTTTGAGGGATCGTGCAATTGGTATGCTGACTGCAGGAATGTCCACCAGTGCTGTTGCCAGATAATTTAATGTCAATTTCTCTACCATTAGCTGCCTCCAATGTCGTTTTAGAGAATGTGGCAGTACGTCCAACCGGCCTCACAACCGCAGACCACGTGTAACCACGCCAGCCAAGAACCTCCACATCCGGCTTCTTCACCTGCGGGATCGTCTGAGACCAGCCACCCAGAAAGCTGATGAAACTGAGAAGTTTTTCTGTGGATAAAAACTAATGCTGATGAGTGGGTGGACCTGGCTCCCAAGTGGGTGGGCCTATGCACTCCCAGGCCCACCGGTGGCTGCGCTCCTGCCCAGTCATGTGAATTGTAGCCTAATTCACATGATCCATAGATTAAAGCCTAATTTATTTATTTTAATTTACTGATTTCCGTATATGAACTGTAACTCAATAAAATTGTTAAAATTGTTGCATGTTGTGTTTATATTTTTGTTCAGTATACTTTACTAGGTACAGTTGAAGTCGAAAGTTTGCATACACTTAGGTTGGCATCAATAAAACTCGTTTTTCAAACACTCCACAAACTATAGTTTTGGCAAGTCGGTTAGGACATGTACTTTGTGCATGACACAAGTAATTTTTCTAACAATTGTTTACAGACAGATTATTTCACCTATACTTCACTGTATCACAATTCCAGTGGGTTAGAAGTTTACATACACACAGTTGACTGTGCCTTTAAATAGCTTGGAAAATTCCAGAAAAGGATGTCATGGCTTTAGAAGCTTCTGATAGGCTAATTGACATAATTTGAGTCAATTGGAGGTGTACCTGTGGATGTATTTCAAGGCCTACTTTCAAACTCAGTGCCTCTTTGCTTGACATCATGGAAAAACAAAAGAAATCAGCCAAGACCTCAGAAAAAAAATTGTAGACCTCCACAAGTCTGAGCAATTTCCAAACACCTGAAGGTACCACGTTCATCTGTACAAACATTAGTATGCAAGTATAAACACCATGGGACCACACAGCCGTCATACCACTCAGGAAGGAGACGCGTTCTGTCTCCTAGAGATTAATGTACTTCGGTGCGAAAGTGAAAATCAATTCCAGAACAACAGCAAAGGACCTTGTGAAGATGCTGGAGGAAACAGGAATACAAGTTTCTATATCCACAGTAAAACAAGCTCTATATCAACATAACCTGAAAGGCTGCTCAGCAAGGAAGAAGCCACTGCTCCAAAACCGCCATGAAAAAAGCCAGACTACGGTTTGCAACTGCAAATGGGGACAAAGATCATACTTTTTGGAGAAATGTTCTCTGGTCTGATGAAACAAAAATATAACTATTTGGCCATGATGACCATCGTTATGTTTGGAGGAGAAAGGGGGAGGCTTGCAAGCCGAAGAACACCATCCCAACCATGAAGCACGGGGGTGGCAGCATTATATTGTGGTGGTACTTTGCTGCAGGAGGGACTGGTGCACTTCACAAAATAGATGGCAACATGAGGTAGGAAAATTATGTGGATATATTGAAGCAACATCTCAAGACATCAGTCAGGAAGTTAAAGCTTGTTTGCAAATGAGTCTTCCAAATGGACAACGACCCCAAGCATACTTCCAAAGTTGTGGCAAAATGGCTTAAGGACAACAAAGTCAAGGTATTGGAGTGGCCATCACAAAGCCCTGACCTCAGTCCTATAGAAAATGTGTGGGCAGAACTGAAAAAGCATGTGCGAGCAAGGAGGCCTACAAATCTGACTCAGTTACATCAGCTCTGTCAAGAGAAATGGGCCAAAATTCACCCAACTTATTGTGGGAAGGTTGTGAAAGGCTACCAGAAACGTCTGACCCAGGTGAAACAATTTAAAGGCAATGCTACCAAATACTAATTGAGTGTATGTAATCTTCTGACCCACTGGGAATGTGATGAAATAAATCAAAGCTGAAATAAATCAGTCTCTCTACTATTATTCTGACATTTCACATTCTTAAAATAAAGTGATGATCCTAACTGACCTAAAACAGGGACTTTTTTTATAGGATTAAATGTCAGGAATTGTGAAAAACTGAGTTTATGTATTTGGCTAAGATGTATGTAAACTTCCGACTTCAACTGTATATTTTTGACTACTATTACTTCACTACATTCCTAAATAAAATAATGTACTTTTTACTCCATACATTTTCCCTGACACCCAAAAGTATTCGTTACATTTTGAAATGCTCAGCAGGTCAGGAAAATGGTCCAATTCACAGTTATTCAAGAGAACATCCCTGGTCATCCCTACTGATGATCTGGTGGACTCACTCAACACACATGCTTCGTTTGTAAATTCTGTCTGAGTGTTGGAGTGTGCCCCTTAAAAAGAAAAAGTTTCCGTCTGGTTTACTTAATATATATTTTAGGAATTACATTTACTTTTGATACTTTAAGTACAGCATATTTAAAACCAAATACTTAAGACTTTTACTCAGGTAGTATTTTAATGGGTGACTCTCACTTTTACTTGAGTACATTTTCTTATAAAGAATCTTTACATTTACTCAAGTATGACAATTGGGTACTTTTTCCACCACTGTTGAGAATAGAACACAATGTTGTTATTGTACACAATCCTCAAAGCACAACTCTCGTCTGATTTGTTCTGGAATTCATAGGAACTAATTTCTCCCCCATTCTGTTTTTTTTAGGTGTTTTGTTATTTGTCATTGTTAAAATCAAGTGTAACTTTCATTTTTGGGAGGTTCAAAGCCTGTGTTGTGCTGCGTTGATCACCTAAGTAAGAGAAAAAGCCTACACTCCCGATGGTCAGCCTTTTCCAATCATCACGTATATGGTATAACATCGTCTTGTAGATTTGAACAGCACTTGGAAACAGCTGTTGGAAAGTAATCTCGCTGGCAAATGTACACTTCTGTTAAGGTATCATTTGCTCAAAGCTCTCCTTAGAAAATGTGGTTACAGTTGATGAGGACGTTCATTTACAAATATCTACCCCCCTTTCACTCCAATGAACCACTTACAGTGCCTTGCAAAAGTATTCATCCCATTGGTGTTTTCCTATTTTTTTGCATTACAACCTGTAATTTAAATTGATATTTATTTGGATTTCATGTAATGGACATACACAAAATAGTCAAAATTGGTGAAGTGAAATGAAAAAAAAAACTTGTTTCAGAAAATGTAAAAAATAAAATACGGAAAAGTGGTGCGTGCGTATGTATTCACCCCTTTACTATGAAGCTCCCTAAATACGATCTGGTGCAACCAATTACCTTCAGAAGTCACATAATTAGTTAAATAATGTCCACCTGTGTGCAATTAAAGTGTCACATGATATGTCACATGAGCTCAGTATATATACACCTGTTCTGAAAGGCTCCAGAGTCTGCAACACCAATAAGCAAAGGGCACCACCAAGCAAGCGGCACCATGAAGACAAAGGAGCTCTCCAAGCAGGTCAGGGACAAAGTTGTGGAGAAGTACAGATCAGGTTTGGGTTATAAAAAATATATAAAAACTTTGAACATCCCACTGAGCACAATTAAATCCATATTTAAAGAATGGAAAGAATATGACACCACAACAAACCTGCCAAGAGAGGGCCGCCCACCAAAACTCACCGACCAGGCAAGGAGGGTATTAATCAGAGAGACAACAGAGAGACCAAAGATAACCCCGAAGGAGCTGCAAAGCTCCACAGCGGAGATTGGAGTATCTGTCTATAGGACCACTTTAAGCCGTACACTCCACAGAGCTGGGCTTTACAGAGGAGTGGCCAGAAAAAAATACATTTCTTAAAGAAAACAATAAGCAAACACGTTTGGTGTTCGCCAAAAGACATGCGGACTCCCCAAACATGTGGAAGAAGGTACTCTGGTCAGATGAGACGACTAAAATGTAGCTTTCTGGCCATCAAGGAAAACGCTATGTCTGGGGCAAACCCAACACCTCTCATCACCCCGCGAACACCATCCTCACAGTGAAGCATGGTAGTGGCAGCATCATGCTGTGGGGGTGTTTTTCATCATCAGGGACTGGGAAACTGGTCAGAATTGAAGGAATGATGGATGGCGCTAAATACAGGGAAATTCTTGAGTAGTGAATAGTGAATAGTTGTGCATGCTAAAGTTCATTGTCTTATTTTTTGTCTGTTTCACAATGAAAACTATTTTGCATCTTCAAAGTGGTAGGCATGTTGTGTAAATCAAATAATACAACCCCCCAAAAATCAATTTTAATTCCAGGTTGTAAGTCAACAAAATAGGACAAATGCCAAAGGGGTGAATACTTTCCCAAGCTTCTGTGGTTATTGAGTCGAGACTGATAGTTAAACTTAAAGATTGAATTAGCTGCTGTAGGCTAGAGCTTTAATGGAGATACTTCAGTCCCCCTGGGAAACACTCAGTACTCAGTCCACATGCATTGCTTTTAAATATAACATTTCAACATGCATTAGACTAGCTGTAGATCCTCGTCCCTCTCTGTGACCTGGGTTGAATTGGGGTGGGTGATTTATGATGGAGATGATGGGTGGGTAGAGAGTCTAATCCTCTGTATGCGTGTGGTGAGAGCAACGGAGTGGGTGGGGGGAGGTCATGCATCATTGGAGCTGAGGATAAGAGGTCTCCATGGTGAGAAGACCTAGTGGAGGGAGGATGACACCCGCCCTACTGGTCCCTCTCTGACGGATGCTGACTGACCACACCACCAAGACAAACAAATCAGTGGTCAGATTAAAGACTGGTCACTCTGCTACTGTCTGAAGATGATTTCTGTTCTATCCAGTCTTTTGTCAGGGGCTTTCCAACCCTGTTCCTGGAGAGCTACCCTCCTGTAGGTTTTCGCTCAAACCCCAGTTGTAACTAACCCGGTTCAGATTTTCAACCAGCTAATTATTAGAATCAGGTGTCCCAGATTAGGGTTGGAGAGAGCCTACAGGACAATAGCTCTCTAGGAACAGGGTTGGAGAGAGCCTACAGGATGATAGCTCTCTAGGAACAGGGTTGGAGAGAGCCTACAGGATGATAGCTCTCTAGGAACAGGGTTGGAGAGAGCCTACAGGATGATAGCTCTCTAGGAACAGGGTTAGAGAGAGCCTACAGGATGATAGCTCTCTCGGAACAGGGTTGGAGAGAGCCTACAGGATGATAGCTCTCTAGGAACAGGGTTGGAGAGAGCCTACCGGATGATAGCTCTCTAGGAACAGGGTTGGAGAGAGCCTACAGGATGATAGCTCTCTAGGAACAGGGTTAGAGAGAGCCTACAGGATGATAGCTCTCTAGGAACAGGGTTGGAGAGCCCTGCTTTTGTACCTGGTGTGTTCCTCTTTCTTTCAAACCATTACTCTCTTGTACTGTTCTCTCAAACCATCACTCTCTTATACTGTTCTCTCAAACCATCACTCTCTTATACTGTTCTCTCAAACCTTCACTCTATTGTACTGTCCTCTCAGACAAATCTCTTCTAAGCCATAACCTTGTTACAGGAAATTGGTCTCTCAATAGATTTGATGCGGTGATGGCTGTTACCAGCCCATCTAATCAAGACCTCTAGCTCCCAAGAAACTCCACCACTGCCCCTGTCTCTGCGATTGGCTCTGATAGGTAGAACCATCTGTTATTGTTGTAGGCAGAAGGAAATACAAGTTGCTACCACATTGCAATGATTCACCTTCTTTTCTCTGCACTGTTTTCTCCATCCACCTGTTTTCTTAGTGCATTGATTTGTTTCTCTGCTCTCAGAACCTAAGCACCAGTTCTCTAGCGGTAGAGCTGTAGCCAGCCTCTTCTCTGAATCACCCCCCACTATCTCTGAAACAGATTTGGGTCTCTCTCTCTCTCTCTCTCTCTCTCTCTCTCTCTCTCTCTCTCTCTCTCTCTCTCTCTCTCTCTCTCTCTCTCTTTCACTCTCTCTCTTGCTGTCTCGGAATCAAGCCCAGCGCAGTCTGCTTCCTGTTTGATATATCACATATGGAGCTGGTGCTTTGCCGCTTTCTCTGTTTCCTTGGCGATAGACTTATGTAGTTGTTGGAGAAGAACGACAAACTATCTTGAAAGTCATTTGAAGTCGATATCACGCACCTCGCTGTGGGGATTTATGGCTCAGGCTGCTCATCAATTTGAGTTGTTTGTGTTAGGCCTTTCTGTAGTAGGTGGATGTGAGAGGGCTGGGTTTGTCAGGCTATGATCAGACTGCAGCTACCCTCTCCTCTCCCCCTGTCAGCAACTGCTGCCCACACTCACAACAGTGAACAGACCGCAAAATATTCACCACCTACGATTAACACGTGTCAGTGAGTGTGTCCTCATTGTCTCTAAGCTTTCTAAGCATCCTTGTAGAGCCAGGAGAAAGAGTAGTGCAGCTTGTATACATTGGCAATCACATCACCTTACCGTGCTCAAACCCTACCCATGTGAAAATCTTCTCTTTTGTGAAAATGTACTGCCACTTGAATTTGTGAAAGGTGTTTCCTGACTGGTGCCCTCATGCCCACACTCTTAAAGTTGCACATAACCCTTGGGCGCCTTCACTCTGCTTTTAATCTAAGTGTGTTATTCCATTTTGTGTGGACATAAAGGAAATCTTGCACAAGGGGAGAAGGGAAATGATTGTGTTATCGCCTCAATGGCCCTTAACTGACCTGTCAGAGCAGAAATGGGTGCTGTGTGTAGTCCAGGGATGGAGGGTATTGGCAGGGCTAACAGTGAAATACCCAACCTGGCACTTCTCGCTGTGTCTCTGTCTGCTCACAGCCTGGCCCCATGGTGTGCAGACCCCATGAGCAGCAGGAGCAAATGGGGCTGGACCTGGGTTGGTGTGTGGGGAGAACATTAGAGAGGCACTTTACTTGTGGAACTGCTGTGTCTGTCTCTAAATATAGTAGCAGCCAGAGCTGTTGCCAGAGCTGAACTGACTTACTCTCAGAAACAAATATTACAACCCTGGCCTTGACATTGCCCAAATGAGCCCCCAGCTGACACCCTCCACTTGGGGCAGAGGAGAGTGTGGGTGTGAGGGGAACACACAGACTTTATAATGTAGTATCACACCTCTCTCTGTCTCTCTCTCTCCTCTCTCTCAATTCAATTTCAATTTAAGGGCTTTATTGGCATGGAAAATGTATCTTTACATTGCCAAAGCAAGTGAAATAGATAATAAACAAAAGTGAAATAAACAATCAAAAATGAACAGTAAACATACACTTATAAAAGTTCCAAAAGAATGAAGACATTTCAAATGTCATATTATGTCTATATACAGTGTTGTAATGATGTGCAAATAGTTAAAGTACGAAAGGAAAAATAAATAAACATAAATATAGGTTGTATTTACAATGGTGTTCTTCACTGGTTTCCCTTTTATTGTGCAACAGGTCACACATCTTGATGTTGTGATGCCCACTGTGGTATTTCACCCAATAGATTTGGGAGTTTATCAAAATTGGATTTGTTTTCAAATTCATTGTGGGTCTGTGTAATCTGAGGAAATATGTGTTTCTAATATGGCCATACATTTGGCAGGAGGATAGGAAGGGCAGCTCAGTTTCCACCTCATTTTGTGGGCTGTGTGCATAGCCTGTCTTCTCGTGAGAGACAGGTTTGCCCTTGTAGGCTATGCTCACCGAGTCTGTAAATAGTCAAAGATTTCCTTAATTTTGGGTCAGTCACAGTGGTCAGGTATTCTGCCACTGTACTCTCTGTTTAGGGTGTGATAGCATTTGGGGTCAGATAGCATTTGCTCTTACTTTCCAATGTAATTCTCTTTTTGTTTTCTCATGATTTGGTTGGGTCTAATTGTGTTGCTGTCCCGGGGCTCTGTGAGGTCTGTTTGTGTTTGTGAACAGAGCACCAAGACCAGCTTGCTTAGGGGTCTCTTCTCCAGGTTTATTTCTCTGTAGGTGATGGCTTTGTTATGGAAGGTTTGGGAATTGCTTCCTTTTAGGTGGTGGTAGAATTTAACGGCTCTTTTCTGGATTTTGATCATTTGCGGGTATCGGCTAATTCTGCTCAGCATGCAGTATTTGGTGTTTTACGTTGTACACAGAGGATATTTTTGCAGAATTCTACATGCAGAGTCTCAATCTGGTGTTTGTCCCATTTTGTGAATTCTTGGTTGGTAAGCGGATCACAACCATAAAGGGCAATGGGTTCTATAACTGATTCAAGTATTTTTAACCAGATCCTAATTGGTATGTCGAGTTTTATGTTCCTTTTGATGGCATAGAAGGTCCTTCTTGCCTTGTCTCTCAGATCGTTCACAGCTTTGTGGAAGTAACTTGTGGCGCTGATGTTTAGGCCGAGGTATACTGTATATAGTTTTTTGTGTGCTCTAGGGCAATGGTGTCTAGATGGAATTTGTATTCGTGGTCCTGGCGACTGGACCTTTTTTGAAACACCATTATTTTTGTCTTACTGAGATTTACTGTCAGGGCCCAGGTCTGACAGAATCTGTGCAGAAGATATAGGTGTTGCTGTAGGCCCTCCTTGGTTGGGGACAGAAGCACCAGATCATCAGCAAGCAGTAGACATTTGACTTCAGATTTTAGTAGAGTGAGGCTGGGTGCTGCAGACTGTTCTAGCGACCACACCAATTTGTTGATATATATGTTGAAGAGGGTGGGGCTTAAGGTGCATCCCTATCTCATCTCCCGACCCTGTGGAAAGAAATGTGTTTTTTGCCAATTTTAACCGCACATTTGTTGTTTGTGAACATGGATTTTATAATGTATGGTTTTTCCCCCAACATCACTTTCCTTCAATTTGTTAAGCAGACCCTCATGCCAAATTCAGTCAAAAGCTTTTTTGAAATCAACAAAGCATGAAAATACTTTTTGGTTTGTTTGTTTATCAATTAAGGTGTGCAGGGTGAATACGTGGTCTGTTGTACAGTAATTTGGTAAAAAGCCAATTTGACATTTGCTCAGTACATTGTCGCTGAGGAAATGTACGTGTCTGCTGTTAATGATAATGCAGAGGATTTTCTCAAGGTTGCTTTTGACACGTATCCCACTGTAGTTATTTGGTTCAAATTTGTCTCCACTTTTGTGGATTGGGGTAATCAGTCTTAGGTTACAAATATTGCGGAAGATCTCAGAGCTGAGGATGATGTTAAAGAGTTAAAGTATAGTCAATTGGAATTTGTGGTCTGTATATTTTATCATTTCATGTAGGGTACCATCAACACCACAGGCCTTTTTGGGTTGGAGGGTTTGTGTTTTGTCCTGGAGTTCATTCAGATCTATTAGAGAATCCAGTGTGTTCTGGTAGTCTTTAAGAATTGATTCTGTATTTCATCATTTATTTTTGCTGTTTGTTTTTGAGCCAAAAAGATTGAAGATGTGTGTCATGATCGTTTGTAGAGAAGGACCAAGGCGCAGCATGATTACAGTTCCACATAATTTATTAAAGTGAAACTATAAAACAAAACAAGAAACTAACAGTGACTGCAGAGGCGCTACATACACTAACTCAAAATACAAAATTCACTATCCCACAAAACACAGGTGGAAAAAGGCTACCTAAATGTGATCCCCAATTAGAGACAACGATTACCAGCTGCCTCTAATTGGGAACCATATCAAGCACACCAACATAGAAATATGAAAACTAGAACGCCACATAGAAATAATAAACTATAACGCCACGTAGAAATAATAAACTAGAACATCACATAGAAATAATAAACTAGAACACCTCAGTCACGCCCTGACCTACTACACCATAGTGAAACAATGGCTCTCTATGGTCAGGGCGTGACAAAGTGGTTTATCCATACATCTCTGTTTTGGATAGATAATTCTTTGTGTAGTTGTTTGTTTAGAGTTTTCCAATTTTCCCAGAAGTGTTTAGATTCTATAGATTATTCAATTTCATTGAGCTGATTTCTGATGTGCTGATCCTTTTTTCGTAGTTTATTTCTGTTTCACCTTAGCGGAGCCGTAGGCTCAGTGTTTTTTGGGTCTCTATGTTTTTGGTTGGATAGGTTTCTCAATTTCTCTCTTAGGTTTTTGCAGTCTTCATCAAACCATTTTTTATTGTTGTTCATTTTATTTTTTTATCTGCTTGTAGTTTTTAGATTTGATATGGAAGCTGTGAGGTCAAATATACACCTTCACTATTACAGTCAAACCTTTTGTCCAGGAAATTGTCTAGAAGGGATTGAATTTGTTGTTGCGTAATTGTTTTTTGGTAGATTCTCACACTACACTCCTTCCATCTATAGCATTTCTTAATATTATTCAGCTCATTTAACTATGATGCCTCATGATTGAGCAAAGCTCTGTTCAAGTAGACTGATTTTGCTGTGGTCTGATAGGGGTGTCAGTGGGCTGACTGTGAACGCTCTCAACCTCTGGGTTGAGGTCAGTGATAAAGTAGGTTACAGTTCTGCTGCCAAGAGATGAGCTATCTGTGTACCAACCATAGGAGTCCCCTCGAAGCCTACCATTGACGATGTACATACCCAGGGTGCGACAGAGCTGCAGGAGTTGTGACCCGTTTTTGTTGGTTATGTTGTCGCAGTTGTGTCTAGGGGGGCATATGGGGGAGGGAATGTTGTCACCTCCAGGTAGGTGTTTGTCCCCCTTTGTGCTGAGTGTGTCATGTTCTTGTCCAGTTCTGGCATTTAGGTCACCACAGACTTGTTAGTACATGTCCATGGGCCTGGAAATTGTTGATCTCCCCCTCTAGGATGGAGAATCTGTCATGGTTAAAGTATGGGGATTCTATTGGGGGGATAGAGATAGCACACATGAGAACATTTTTCTCTATTGAAATAATTTTGTTATGAATTAGTCAAATGTAAAAATGTTCCTGTCTTGACTAATTTAATAGAGTGGGTTAAGTCTGCTCTATACCAAATTAGCATACCCCCTGAGTCTCTTCCCTGTTTCACACCTGGTAGTTTGGTGGATGGGACTACCAGCTCTCGCTCTCCTCTCTGTCTGTCTGTCTGTGTGTCTGTCTGTCTGTCTGTCTGTCTGTCTGTCTGTCTGTCTGTCTGTCTGTCTGTCTGTCTGTCTGTCTGTGTCTGTCTGTCTGTCTGTCTGTCTGTCTGTCTGTCTGTCTGTCTGTCTGTCTGTCTGTCTGTCTGTCTGTCTGTCTGTCTGTCTGTCTGTCTGTCTGTCTGTCTGTCTGTCTGTCTGTCTGTCTGTGTCTCTCTCTCGCGTGTGCACGTTCTGGCCCCTATCTTGATAAATAGCAGTTATATTCCAGGCTGCTGCTTTTTCACTTCCATTGACATATGTACCTAATTCAAACAGGCTGAATGGAGATGAGGACAATGTAATGAAAGACGGGGTGAAGCTCCATCAGTCTGGTATTCAGCCTGAGCATCCTGTTTGCCTGTCTGTTTTTGTCTATCCAGAACCCAAGCATACTCTGTCTGTTTGTCTGTCTGTCTGTTTGTCTGTCTCTCTCTCTAACTCCACAGCCTGAACACCCTGTCTGTCTCTCCATCTCACCACAGTGTCCTGTCTGAGAATAGTATCAGGGAGGAGGACTCCCCAGGTCTACCTGGCCGCAGCAGCAGCACCTTCCAAGCCCCAGGTGAGAGGAGGGGAGA
This sequence comes from Oncorhynchus keta, assembly GCF_023373465.1. Taxonomy (NCBI): domain Eukaryota; kingdom Metazoa; phylum Chordata; class Actinopteri; order Salmoniformes; family Salmonidae; genus Oncorhynchus; species Oncorhynchus keta. The sequence goes on from NC_068438.1 coordinate 21,694,413, forward strand.
GGGGATGTGACTCTCTGTGCCAGCCAGCATGCAGAGGAGTATCAAGCAGTACAGACAGGACCACGAGGTTTACCTCCTCCTGGTTTCCCACGAGACTGTGGGCAGCTTCAACCCCTGGGCCATTGCAGACAGGTGAGAGCGACAAACAAATGGCACTACTTTTGACCAGGGACCTTTGAGTACACTCTTACTCGTGCCATTTGGGACTGTAGTACTTTTCAATGTTTCACTTTCTCAAATGCAAATGTACAGTTCAAGTCGGAAGTTTACATACACCTTAGCCAAATACATTTAAACTCAGTTTTTCACAATTCCTGACATTTAATCCAAGTAAAAATTCCCTGTCTGAGGTCAGTTAGGATCACCACTTTATTACTTTCTTTTTAGAATGTGAAATGTCAGAATAATAGTAGAGAGAATGATTTATTTCAGCTTTGATTTATTTCATCACATTCCCAGTGGGTCAGAAGATTACATACACTCAATTAGAATTTGGTAGCATTGCCTTTAAATTGTTTCACTTGGGTCAAACTTTTCTGGTAGCCTTCCACAACCTTCCCACAATAAGTTGGGTGAATTTTGGCCCATTCCTCTTGACAGAGCTGGTGTCAGGTTTGTAGGCCTCCTTGCTCGCACATGCTTTTTCAGTTCTGCCCACACATTTTCTACAGGATTGAGGTCAGGGCTTTGTGATTGGTACTCCAATACCTTGACTTTGTTGTCCTTAAAACATTTTGCCACAACGTTGGAAGTATGCTTGGGGTCATTGTCCATTTGGAAGACCCATTTGCGACCAAGCTTTTACTACCTGACTGATGTCTTGAGATGTTGCTTCAATATATCCACATAATTTCCCTACCTCATGTTGCCATCTATTTTGTGAAGTGCACCAGTCCCTCCTGCAGCAAAGCACCCCCACAACATGATGCTGCCACCCCCGTGCTTCACGGTTGGAATGGTGTTCTTCGGCTTGCAAGCCTCCCCATTCTCCTCCAAACATAATGATGGTCATTATGGCCAAACAGTTCTATTTTTGTTTCCTCAGACCAGAGGACATTTCTCCAAAAAGTACGATCTTTGTGCCCATGTGTAGTTGCAAACCGTAGTCTGGCTTTTTATGGTGGTTTTGGAGCAGTGGCTTCTTCCTTGCTGAGCGGCCTTTCAGGTTATGTCGATATAGCACTCGTTTTACTGTGGATATAGATACTTTTCTACCTGTTTCCTCCAGCATCTTCACAAGGTCCTTCGCTGTTGTTCTGGGATTGATTTGCACTTTTCACACTAAAGTACTTTCATCTCTAGGAGACAGAACGCATTTCCTTCCTGAGCGGTATGACGGCTGTGTGGTCCCATGGTGTTTATACTTGTGTACTATTGTTTGTACAGATGAACGTGGTACCTTCAGGCATATGGAAATTGCTCCCAAGGATGAACCAGACCTGTGGACATCTACAAATTTTTTTCTGAAGTCTTGGCTGATTTCTTTAGATTTTCCCGTGATGTCAAGGAAAGAGGCACTGAGTTTGAAGGTAGGCCTTGAAATACATCCACAGGTACACCTCAAATTGACTCAAACTGTGTCAATTAGCCTATCAGAAGCTTCTAGACCCATTACTTCATTTTCTGGAATTTTCCAAGCTGTTTAAAAGGCACAGTCAACTTTGTGTATGTAAACTTCTTACCCACTGGAAATGTGAAATAATCTGTCTGTGAATAATAATAATAATAATAATCTGTTTTTGGAAAAATGACTTGTCATGCACAAAGTAGATTTCCTAACCAATTTACCAAAACTATAGTTTGTTAACAAGAAATGTGGAGTGGTTGAAAAATTAGTTTTAATGACAATCTAAGCGTATGTAAACTTCCGACTTCAACTGTATCTACAGTTGGTTGTTCCTTAAGCCATCTCAACAGATTTATTTGCTACCCAGTTAGTCCCTGAATGCCACCGTGTGTAGGAGGATGGATTATTCACTTGGCCCAGGGCTACACAACTCTTCCTCAAACATAGTGCTCTTTGCTTATTCAAACATTAGGTCCAGTGTTTGACTAGTTGTGGGGTGCGTGTGAGTGCATATTTAAAATAATTCTTAATTTGGTGCAATGCAGAGAATCCCTCTTGTCTTTATGAGCATACTGAATGCATTTGAGTGTGATAGATCAGAAACGCATCATATTCAGACATTTCAAAGAGAAGCACATGTAATTGAATAATACGGCAAATGTTGTTAACGGTACCAAATAACAGATACTCAGGTCTGGCATTTGGAGATGCCTCTCTCTCCTCTCACCATATCTGTGTGTGGGAGTGTGAATTGTTGCAAAAAAAGTGAGCTAAGAAAACCAGCCCAAGGGAGAACTACTATTGTTGCCTCGTTACTTTTAGAGAGTGAGAGATGACAGGAGATAAAGTCATATGCCATCCTCTTGAGCTATGCATCTGAATTTTGTATGTTCAGAAAAAAATAACTCATATTTTTCCGTTTTTTGGGAAGGGAAGTTTCAGGGGGACCGGTCCAATTGCTTCAGTATCAAGGGACAGATGGGGGAAATGCAACATCAATTAGCCTGCTATTCTCACTCATCAGTGTAACCTGTCTATCAGTCAGATGTTGGTAATAAGCCAATCACATCCCGTCCTGCTTCAGATCCACCATTAGACAGCCAATAGAGCTCTTCCTCTTCGTGACCATTGGACGAGTTCGGTTTGCATCGCCCGGTGTACTGCGTAGGTGGATATTTCAACTCAGCACCAACAGAACTCCACCCACCTGGGCCACCGGGCAATGTAGAACGAGCTTGGCTACTCTTCAGGGTTTAGCCAGCTAAGATTATAGTTTAGACTGGGTTAATGTTCATATATGTATCTATGTGTGTTAAATACAGCGTGATGCATCGGTTTTACTAAAACGATGAAAGAACTATGTAAAACAAGTTCATTTTTGGGGGGAAAAACCTGATTGCATTTATGTGACAACATTCAGAATACATTCAGAATAGAATGGAACAAAAGCAATGCAGAATATTCCTATTTGGCAGGTTCTGTAGTTCTTCCAGAGGGATGGGTGAATTCCACTGGGAAAGTTGGTTTTGATAAGTTAAGAGAGAATATCACTACATTACAGGTTGGTTTTGATAAGTTAAGAGAGAACATTACGACATTACAGGTTGGTTTTGACAAGTTCAGAGAGAACATTACGACATTACAGGTTGGTTTTGATAAGCTCAGAGAGAACATTACGACATTACAGGTTGGTTTTGATAAGCTCAGAGAGAACATTACGACATTACAGGTTGGGTTTGATAAGTTCAGAGAGAACATTACGACATTACAGGTTGGTTTTGATAAGCTCAGAGAGAACATTACGACATTACAGGTTGGTTTTGATAAGCACAGAGAGAACATTACGACATTACAGGTTGGTTTTGATAAGCACAGAGAGAACATTACGACATTACAGGTTGGTTTTGATAAGCTCAGAGAGAACATTACGACATTACAGGTTGGTTTTGATAAGCTCAGAGAACATTACGACATTACAGGTTGGTTTTGATAGTTCAGAGAGAACATTACGACATTACAGGTTGGTTTTAATAAGCTCAGAGAGAACATTACGACATTACAGGTTGGTTTTGATAAGCTCAGAGAGAACATTACGACATTACAGGTTGGTTTTGATAAGCTCAGAGAGAACTACTACAGTACAGAGGGTCTCCTCTCTTTCCATTTATAAACCTCTCCCTCAGGATTACTCACTCTTTCCATTTCCACATTGAAACATAGAAGTAAATTAATTGTTTGGGGAATTAACAATAGGGGTGCAGCAAGCCAAGGGCACCATTCATTGGAAATCCTGATAGCATATTGCAATCATTGAAATTGTGTGATTCACTTGCCATGGCATGCACCAAATACTGTATGTTTGCCAAATGAGTGATTTCAATTCAATAACAATGCATATATCATGAGTGCACATTGGATGAGGGAGCCTTTACTGGTGTGGCGGATGTTCTCAGGCCCTGGAGAGAAAGCAGCTGTGAAGGAGGAGAGAGACACATCCAGATGTTGAGTTGGCCCCGAGCAGAACTGACTGTGACAAGGGACAGAGAGTGACTGAGTGAATAGCTCACTCTAAATCAGACCCTCTTTCTCTCCGCCAACTGTGTTTTGTGTGGGTGTCAGAATGCATGCAGGTTTTACATAGGCTTATGCACATACACATGACTCACTCTCACAGTTCTGTTTCGTCCCGGAGTTCAACACAAATTGGAATCTAGGAGCCATCGCATCCTTATAATAGGAGTTTTTGAATTGAAGAATACTTGAAATTGAAAAATATATTGTTCGTCTGTGAGAGTCAGGGTGGCTAATTTCAAATTATTTTTCATTTTCATGGTGCTGAATGCGCTGTCTATTGATACTTTGGTTTTGAGTGTGTCACCTCCCGCCCCAGACAGCCAACACAGACTCAACACAGAAATGTCTTTTCAACACAATTAACAAACAGAACAACAAGATCTGTCTATAATCTATTCTGATCTGTTTTGCACATAACACAGAACACATTGAAATTGGTTTTGTGGTGCTTTGATATATTTTCTTTTTGTGATGTTTTCTGACACATTCATAGCAGACTGTTTTATACTGATGCCCAAAAGTTTATTTTGTAATACCTTTTTTTCTGGTACAATATGTAAAGGTTGTTTTATTTAGTCAAAATGAGGTATTGATAATCTTAATGATGTTAGTATTATAACATCATTTTAAAAAATGAGATGTATCTTGCTTTATCAATACAGCCATCAGATATAGAGCTGAGTCTCCTTTTCCCCAGTTCTAATGGTGAAAAGGGCCTGTCCCTACAGTATGTTAGCCAGCATAATTATCCTTGTCAAAGACAGAATTCATGTGACTGTGAGTATTGACTAGTAGTCATGGTAATATGAATTATGTGGTACACACAGTGACGTATTTTGAGGCAACAATGCCCTTTCAGGCTGAATAGAATCATTTTAGGTTTCACTCAGGGACAGTTCAGCTAATGGCTGGAAATTTTCACAATTATTAGAAAATTGGATATGATCTTCAACCAAGTAAGACAAATGTTCTCTCTATAGTACTATTTAGCTATTTACAGAACCAGTGATATTCTCCTTCCCTGAACAACTACTGAGGAGATTGTAGTAGTTAGATCCATGCTCTGGGTGTGGATATGAGAGAGGAATGCAGCTGCTCCAGTTGAGAAATTGATCAGCACAGTATGTGCCCTCCCTGGGCAGTAATCTCCCTGATGTCATCAGATAGTCTGACCTATAAATTCTCTGCTTCAGAAACGAGAGAGAAACAACCTTGTTTCCCCCACAACGCAGTGGGTAATCTCATAGCATTGGCAGCTATCAAATGTGAAACACTTATCCTTGCTGTGTCATTATCCTTGCTGACTCATGGTTAGTAGAATTAAGATGTATTGAAAGCAAAGTCTTTGTGTGGATAGCTAAAAGGCAAAAAGGTCCAGAGTCTTATTTCAGACTTGAAGTGCAAAGTTCATTGTTGTTAGTAGATGATCTACACATGGGGTCATCTCTTGGCTTCTTTTCTCCTAGAACCCACTGGCCCTCACTCTGGAGCAGCCCCATGTCTCTTATGACAGGCTGGTACATAAATGGAAGTGCTGAGACCAGGTGCTTTCTCAGGTATCTGGATACGTGGATATACACTGAGTGTACATAACATTAGGAACAGCTTTCTAATATTGAATTGCACCCCTTTTGCCCTCAGAACAGCCTCAATTTGTTGGAGCATATACTGTACAAGGTGATGAAAGTGTTCCACAGGGATGCTGGCCCATGTTGACTCCATTGCGTCCCACAATTGTGCCAAGTTGGCTGGATGTCCTTTGGGTGGTGGACCACTCTTGAACTGTTGAGCGGGGAAAACCCAGCAGCATTGCAGTTCTTGACACACCTAAACTGGTGTGCCTGGCACCTACTACCATACCCTGTTCAAAGGTGTTAAATATTTTGTCTTGCAGATTAAGCCTCTGAATGGCACACATACACAATCCATTTCTCAGTTGTCTAGAGGCTTAGCAAACCTTCTTTAACCTGTCTCCTGCCCTTCATCTACACTGAATGAAGTGGCATTAACAGGTTCATCAATAAGGGATCATAGCTTTCATTCACCTGGTCAGTCTATGTCATGGAAAGGTGTTCCTAATGTTTTGTACACTCAGTGTACACTACATGACCAAATGTATGTGGACATCTGCTCGCCGAACATCTCATTCCAAAATCATAGCCATTAATATGGAGTTGGTCCCCCCCTTTGCTGCTATAACAGCCTACACTCTTCTGAGAATTCTTTCCACGAGATGTTGGGACATTGCTGCAGGGACTTGCTTCCACTCAGCCACGAGTGCTGAGTTTTTTTATGATTGGGGGGTGGGACAGCTCAAAGTAGAGCCTGTTGTAGACTTGGCACACTGCCTTGGCATAGGATGAGATTGCTTCTAAAGAAAAAAGTTATTCTGCCAAAATTGAATTACCTTTTTTTTTCTTGTGAGTGAGGCCATTGGGTGTAATCAATGCTATCTCTCGCTGTCTTTCTGGCCCTGCTGGCTGTTTTCTTTTACTCTCCTGCTAGAATCACAATACAGTGTCTTGAGCCAGAAGTATTTTGTCATTGGTCATCCTGACTGGTTGAAATATCCTGGGTCCTCATAGGGTTGGGTAATACATCGTGTCTGTGGCCAGGCCAGTACTCAGATTGGAGGGAGATGGCTCAGCTTCAGGCATTTGGGTCCATCGATAGTCATTAAATGGCACCAGGGTGCAGAGCTGTAGATAGAGTGATGCTGGTGCTGCTCTGATCCCAGGCTATGACCTGTTCTGTGGTCATGTGCTAGCTAGAGGATAGAACGAGGGTATAACTATATATCTGCACTGCTGTGCACAACAACAGACAATCACTGCTCTCCGATGTTTCCCACTGCGCTTGGTAGATGGTTCAGGTTGGGAATCTACAATGAGTTTTTCAGGTTGTATTCAGTTTGGAATCTACAATGATTTTTTTAGGTTGTATTCAGGTTGGGAATCTACAATTATATTTTCAGGTTGGGAATCTACTTTGAGTTTTTGTGTTATAGTACAATATCTTTTTTCTGTTGAAAGGGTTGGGAACATGGGTGTCATTTGGTAATACGATTTCTATACATGTAGGGTGAATATGATACTATGTTTATCTGAATGGGCTCTTCACATATAGACAGCAGGTTTCAGCATATTCAAAGTGGTCTACTCTAAATGAATAGATTTGGTTTGATAGATATAATAATTTAGATCACTGTCATGTCTATCAAATAATGAGATATATTAATTTAGATCACTGTCATATCTCATTATTTGATCTAAATTAATATAGCGTATTGTTTGATAGACGTGACAGCCTGTTGTGAGAGTTCTTTGACAATGTCAGAGCAGGGAAATCTATAAAACATCATGGATTAGGCACTGAATGTCGGAAGCATGCCAGCCAGCCTTACTGTGCTGTGTTTCTACAGTTTACATACAATAGGATACATCCCTAACGGCAATGCATCCATTAACTTATCTGATTATCCATGTGTCTAATAACAGTTTGACAGAATCCAAAATGGCACCCTTTGCCCTTATAGTGCACTACTTTTGACCAGACTAGGGCAAAATTGCACTATGGTGCACTTTGAGAGAATAGGGTGCCATTTGGGACTTAACCTACAGTGCCTTGCGAAAGTATTCGGCCCCCTTGAACTTTGCGACCTTTTGCCACATTTCAGGCTTCAAACATAAAGATATAAAACTGTATTTTTTTGTGAAGAATCAACAACAAGTGGGACACAATCATGAAGTGGAACGACATTTATTGGATATTTCAAACTTTTTTAACAAATTAAAAACTGAAAAATTGGGCGTGCAAAATTATTCAGCCCCTTTACTTTCAGTGCAGCAAACTCTTTCCAGAAGTTCAGTGAGGATCTCTGAATGATCCAATGTTGACCAAAATGACTAATGATGATAAATACAATCCACCTGTGTGTAATCAAGTCTCCGTATAAATGCACCTGCACTGTGATAGTCTCAGAGGTCCGTTAAAAGCACAGAGAGCATCATGAAGAACAAGGAACACACCAGGCAGGTCCGAGATACTGTTGTGAAGAAGTTTAAAGCCGGATTTGGATACAAAAAGATTTCCCAAGCTTTAAACATCCCAAGGAGCACTGTGCAAGCGATAATATTGAAATGGAAGGAGTATCAGACCACTGCAAATCTATCAAGACCTGGCCGTCCCTCTAAACTTTCCGTTCATACAAGGAGAGGACTGATCAGAGATGCAGCCAAGAGAGGCCCATGATCACTTTGGATGAACTGCAGAGATCTACAGCTGAGGTGGGAGACTCTGTCCATAGAACAACAATCAGTCGTATATTGCACAAATCTGGCCTTTATGGAAGAGTGGCAAGAAGAAAGCCATTTCTTAAAGATATCCATAAAAAGTGTTGTTTAAAGTTTGCCACAAGCCACCTGGGAGACACACCAAACATGTGGAAGAAGGTGCTCTGGTCAGATGAAACCAAAATTGAACTTTTTGGCAACAATGCAAAACGTTATGTTTGGCGTAAAAGCAACACAGCTCATCACCCTGAACACACCATCCCCACTGTCAAACATGGTGGTGGCAGCATCATGGTTTGGGCCTGCTTTTCTTCAGCAGGGACAGGGAAGATGGTTAAAATTGATGGGAAGATGGATGGAGCCAAATACAGGACCATTCTGGAAGAAAACCTGATGGAGTCTGCAAAAGACCTGAGACTGGGACGGAGATTTGTCTTCCAACAAGACAATGATCCAAAACATAAAGCAAAATCTACAATGGAATGGTTCAAAAATAAACATATCCAGGTGTTAGAATGGCCAAGTCAAAGTCCAGACCTGAATCCAATCGAGAATCTGTGGAAAGAACTGAAAACTGCTGTTCACAAATGCTCTCCATCCAACCTCACTGAGCTCGAGCTGTTTTGCAAGGAGGAATGGGAAAAAATTTCAGTCTCTCGATGTGCAAAACTGATAGAGACATACCCCAAGCGACTTACAGCTGTAATCGCAGCAAAAGGTGGCGCTACAAAGTATTAACTTAAGGGGGCTGAATAATTTTGCACGCACAATTTTTCAGTTTTTGATTTATTAAAAAAGTTTGAAATATCCAATAAATATCGTTCCACTTCATGATTGTGTCCCACTTGTTGTTGATTCTTCACAAAAAAATACAGTTTTATATCTTTATGTTTGAAGCCTGAAATGTGGCAAAAGGTCGCAAAGTTCAAGGGGTCCGAATACTTTCGCAAGGCACTGTACATCCCTCATCATGCAGGCCATTAATGCATGCATCTGATCCATGTGGCTAATAACAGTTTCTCTTAAATGCAAGTCCACTCCGCACAAAGCCTAAGATGTGAGCCGTCTGTGGACCATGAGGAATGTGCTGTGATGCTATGCTGTTGAACTCTGGTTCCAGTATGTTTTATAGCTGGGTCTCTGACCTAACACTGTGGAGGAGCCAAGGCTGCCAAGGCTGCAGGAAATAAAGCTAGAGTCATGACAAGGTGAGAGTCAGTCCTTGCCCTTTAGGCCCCCATCTGTGGCTTGGAGACAGTCATTATCATCATCATGTCTTTAAGGTCAATAAAGAGTCTTTGTCAAGCTATTTGTCATGTCTGCTGCGTGCAGCATACTTATGGTTCAACATACTGAAACATTAACCTCAGTCTGTTGTTTATAGGCTTATAGGTTATCTTATCTTTATTATTTTACTTTATTGTTTTACTCAATCATAACAGTTGTAACTACCTAATTGAATAGGCAGGAGTGCGATTTTGTAGATGTGTCGTTTTCCAATTGGGCTATATTTATTTCACTTCAACTAGACCTCACGTCCATGGTTAGAAGTGCATCCCATGCAAATCAGTTTGCACCAATGTGTCACTGTCGACTAATTTATTTTATTGGAATCCCAACTGCAGGAGGCAGAGCCAATTCATACAACGGACGCCCTTGGGTGGCACACCAGCGAGCCACTGGAGGCAGTCAAACACTGGTCCTTGAAACAGTTCTACTGATGTGACGGTAGTGGAGGGGAGGGCAGTAGCAAAGTCTGCACAGATACAAAAAACTGAAAGTGTGTTCAGTACAAGAGGTAGATCCACTGGATGTGGGTCTTGTCACCGATGAACCAGAGGATCTCAGCTGCAGAATTCAAACCGAGAGAAAAAGCGCATCCTCACTGCCTCAGGGCTACCAATCTTCTGCCTGGCTGGCGTCAAGGTGCGGAGATAAGGGAGGGAGCGCCCACTCGGTTAAAACTATCTGACAAAATTACACCCCGGTGACTCCGCACTGGTAGAGACGTAGAGGTTGGGATGGCGAAGGAAACGAGAGGGACAGGTAAGGTGCTCGGTTCAATATTTTTTATATAGCCTACCATGTCTCCTCCGGTGTCAAATCTTATGAGGTTATCAGGTCGCATAAGTCAACGTCTCAACCTTAAATCAGTAAAACGATGCATGCGCGCAATAGCCTGCTGGCTCTTCTTGACAATCTGTTGGAATGCGGGATGTTACCGTTCAGTAGTCTATCAGAATAAAAAGCAACCCGTGTCCTCTGAGATGTTTGTCAAACGGTGTGACGTGTTTTGTCGATGTTGTCTGAGTACGTTCATTGTAAATGATTTTGACACATGTAAGGTGTGATACGGTCATCCTGACCATTAACGACGGGAAAAAGCGCGCGCCAAACTTAGACTTGGACCTCGTTAATCACATATATTGAGCATATTAAATTATTTGGGTAAACCCTTTTCAGTTCCTGAGAGACTCAAACGCTGATCAATCTTTGTTGACAAGCATGCATTCAAGGAAAATTACATTGTTAGTGGATAGGCTATTATTAGTAGGCTATTAGTTGGACTATTGTTGTCCACACAAATATTTAACAGTATGAATTCGTATATTATAAAAGTAAAACTGGACTTTCCAGAATTAAAACAGGACGCACGAGTTGATACGCAGCTCGACGTTTATTGTCATGAGTCTTGTCCTGGAGGCAGAACTGAGCGAGTTCTTCTAAGATAGGCCAGCTGCAAAGTCAAAATTGGCTATATTGTAAAAATGTATGAAAACAAAAAATAGCCTTTTGGGCTTATTTTAAGGTTAGGCGTTAGGGTTGGCATTGTGGTTAGGGTTATGTTTAAAATGAGATTCTATGACTTTATGGTTGTGCCAGCTAGTGACCACTGCAGAGCTGCCTGCAGAACAAGATGAATTATTAAAAACGCTAACATGCAGGTGATACAGTTAAATTAATGTTGTAATGAAGGTGTTATAAGTGTTTTAACTGCATTTTCATTATACCTGGTTGATATCCAGTTGATCACCATGGGGTTCAAGACCTTACTGACATGGGCAGACTGGGACCAGAAATCAACCCTGGCATCGACCCTGCCAGATGGCCAGTCCACCCCTGCTTACTAAAACACCAATGCACACATTGATACAATTTAAATGAATACAGTGTATCAAGGCCACTACATAGCATTCCCCAGGGAGATGTGTTCTGTTGGTTATGGAAATTGATAGTCTATTCTTCATGATTCAGTGCATTTAATGACATATGAAAAGTTCAGTGTAGACTACATTTGGTTCACCTTCTAAATCCTCTTCCATTGCACCTTGATAAGTCTTATGGTAGGTGAGGAAGAAGGTGACAAAGTGCAGTGGAAGGTGATTGAGATGGTGGAATCCTAAGTGAATGTTTCTGTTGAATGAATGTGTTTGAGGTATAGGTAAAAACACAACGTATCTTGAAAACATGACTGTGTGTGAAATACTTGGGCCCATCTTTGGTCTAATGAATTTAATTAGATAACAATCGCATGACAGATTGTGTGCTGTCCAGTGCTATAGTGAATTCCACACATGAAGCAATGGGCTTTGGACAGCATGGGTTGTGTGTCACAAAAGACACCCAATTCCCTAAATAGTGCACTACGTTTGACCAGGGCCACTGGGGATCTGGTCAAAAGTAGTACACTATGTAAGGAATATAGGGTGCCATTTGGGATGTAGACCCTGCCTGATTTTGTCCAACTTTCCTGA